>NW_024720773.1:201036-262378 GCF_018991925.1 Homarus americanus | reverse complement strand
TCTACTCTACAAGATTCTTCTACTAATGCTGATACGACTAGAGGTACTGGTACCTCATCTCCCAGAGTCTGTTCAACAATGCCTCAAAAGGCTGCAGCACAAACGCCTCCCTCTCTGAAATCTGACGCTTCTTATCAGATATTTCGGGAATGGCGTCGACATTGGCAAGACTATGCAACAATGGTTGACCTGTCAAGTTTACCACAGCCTAACATATGATACAGCTTCGTATGTGCCTGTCCTTAGACACCATGTACTCTAGAGCACACACTTCAAGTGCCTCCTATGGCAACTGACTGTAGAGGCCGTGCTTGACAAGTTACAGGAACATGTTAAGGGACAGTGCAACGAAGCACTTAGAAGAAGAGAACTCCTCCAATGTAAGCAGCTTGATGGAGAATCTTTTGATGCATTTTTTGTAAGGTTGAAAAGATGTTCAGAGGAAGTTGATGTTTGTCCTGGAAATTCTCAAGTTTGTGAAGAGACAACTCAAGACAATCATTTTAACGGGTATTCGAGATGAAGAGCTAGTTCAGCGTCTCATTTCACTTGACCCCACTTCCTCCCTTCAAGATGTTGTTACAATATGTCGAGTGTACGAGGCCGCCAGGTGTGCGACTTCAGCTTTACGCTCCCAACCTGACCAGGTGAGGGCGGTGTCTTCCTACAGAAAGGGTAAGAAGCAGAGACTTGACCTCACCCTCCAGCTACACCTTCAGCAGCAGCTTTGTGTAACAGCTGCGTGAGAGCATGATGCCGCCCAGCTGCTCAAAGCGTGTGCAGAATTTGCGACCGTCAGGGTCACTGGGCTTACAGTCAAGTGCCCTGCTAGCAAAGTTCAGTGCAGACGTTGTGGTCGTGTGGGCCATTATGACAAATGTTGTAAGACACAGACGGGACACCACCAAGGATCCAAGAAGTCATCCTCAGGTAGTGCTGGCACGCCCCCTCCTTCTGGCAAGCATCAAGGCGCTGTGTCCAGTCGTTCCGGCCGTCGTGTACTTTGTTCCACAACACGACGCCCCAGCACATCAATGTCGTCATTTCTCACGGTAACTTGTCATCCAGTCTTCAGATGTTACCTGACACTGGTGCTGACGTCTCGGTAATTGTTCCACAACACTTAGCAAGTTTGGGAATACCCCGAAGCAACCTACAGCCCCCTCCTCAGACAACGAAGCTGACAGCTGATGGTTCCAAGATGGCTCCAGCTTTGGGATCTTTCTGGGCTACTCTTACCTTTGGTAAGCAGTCTTGCTCAGCCCGGATTGATGTTCATGATGGGATCCCGACTCCGCTTTTATCATATGGCCATTGTCAAGAGTTGGCCATTATTTCCAAGGAATTCCCCAAACCTATTTTAAAGGTCACCCATGTCAACAGGTTGAAGGAACTCCCTATCTGTACTAACACGTCCCCTTCTGATGCAAGAGCTTACCTTCTCAAGGAGTTTGCTGACGTTGGTTACGAAGAAATCTTTAGAATACATACCACTCAGCCGATGGTGGGTCCATCTATGAAGATTCCTCTTAAGGATGGTGCCACACCTTTTGCCATCCACACCCCTCGTTTGATTCCTCACGCCTACAAGGAGCTAGTTAGACAAGAGCTTGACTCCATGGTTGCTCAGGGAATCAAGCCGGCCGGAGACGAACCTTCACCTTGGTGCCACCCTCTCGTCCCTGTCGCCAAACCTCGTGGTGGAGTACGGATCACCACCAATCTATCAAAACTTAACCAGCAAGTTTCCCGTCCAGCCCACCCTTCACCCACACCCCTTCGCAGCTGTTCGAAGCGTGGACCCGAAGGCGAAGTTTTTTACAACGATGGACGCCTTAGGTGGTTATTGGCAGATCGAGTTGGCCGAAGACGACCAGCTTTTGACTACATTCATCACACTATATGGAAGATATCAGTATTGCAGAGGCCCCATGGGATTTGCCGCTACTGGCGATGCATTCTGTCAACGTGGTGACGTGGCCCTTCAAGGAGTCACGAATTGTGTCAAGATGGTTGATGATATCTTACTCCACGACGAAGACTACTGTGCCCACCTCTCCCGGATATATGAAGTTCTCACCAGATGTCGAAAGTACGGGATTACCCTCAACGCTGACAAGTTTGTAGTCGCCGCTCCATCAGTGAACTTCTGTGGGTACTCTCTCTCAGCATCAGGCATCGCAGCTGACCCGGAGAAAGTAAGTGGGATCGGGGATTTTCTAACCCCTGCCAACCTGACAGACCTCCTTTCTTTTTTGGGTCTGGTCAATCGGCTGGCTGAATTTTCACCTGAGCCCCAGGAGGACATTCCTGTGGACCCCAGATCATCAAGAGGCCTTCCAGCGAGTCAAGCAGGCCCTCTTAAGTCCACCTGTCCTCGCCTGTTACGACCCAGCCCTACCCACCGTCCTCCAGACTGACGCCTCCAGACTCTACGGCGTTGGTTACGCCATTCTGCAGGACCATGGCGGTGGACAACTCGGCTTAATTCAGTGTGGATCCCGGTTCCTGATGGACGCCGAGACCCGATATGCCACGATTGAGCTGGAGGTGTCTGGGCTATGGCGAAGTGCTGCTTCTACCTGATAGGACTTCAGCACTTCACCCTCTTTATGGATCATCGCCCTCTTGTACCTATTATCATTCACTACTCTTTGGATGCAGCAGAGAATCCTCGCCTTCAACGTTTGAAAGAGAAGCTCTCGTCTTATCTCTTCACGGCTGTGTGGCGTGCGGGTAAGCTGCTGTGCATCCCGGATGCCCTGTCCTGCGCCCCTGTCAGTCGCCCCACCCCAGAGGACGAGATGTTGTGTTCTACAACTGCTGCATCCCTCAAGTCATTAGTCTCATTGAAGGCCGTCTTCACATCAGAAGTCTACAGCACTGGATGCAGACAAGACCCTTGAAGATCTCTGCACTGCAGCCCGAGCCCACCCTTCCTACATCCTGCTCGTCTACTGTGTCCCAGGGATTTCCATCTAATCGACAAGACCTTCATGAATTGCTACTCTTGTACTGGAAGATACGCGAGGACCTCTATTGTGACGGAGACCTCGTCTTGTATGGTCCACGAGTAGTCATTCCTGCTGCCCTACGCCGCCGTACCTTGACCCGCCTTCACGACAGTCATCGAGGAGTGCAGGCCACCAAGCGACGGGCGAAGCAGACTGTATTTTGGCCCGGAATCGACGGGGACACTGCAAGTACCGTCCGTGCCTGTGAGCCGTGCCAGATTCTGCAACCCAGCCAGCAACAGGAACCTTTAATGTGCGACGATAACCCTTCGAGTCTGTGTCGGCAGACTTCTTTGCAGTGGCAAGTAAGTCCTTCCTCGTCATTGCCGACCGATTGTCTGGATGGCCTGTTGTCGTCCCCTGTGGTAGTGATACAACCGGTACTGCTACCATCCGGAATTTCAGACTACTTCACAGAAGTTGGTGTTCCCCTCCGTCTCAGGACTGATGGAGGACCCTAGTTCACCAGCCACGAGTTCCTGGACATCATGGACCGTTGGGGAGTCCGTCATGTCGTGACCTCGCCCTACTACCCCCAGGCGAATGGACACGCTGCAGTCAAGACTGTTAAACACTTGATCCTTAAGGTATCACCCTCAGGAAATATCGACTGCGAGTACTTCGATCGAGGTTTGTTAGTTACGCAACACCCCGAACTTCACCGGACGCTCCCCATCCCAGGTTCTATATGGACATCATCTCAGGTCTTGTGTTCCTACCCACCCGAAGTCTCTTTCTCAAGAATGGCAAGCCAAGACTAAAGAATGTGACCGCTGTGCAGCAGAACGCGCCACAAATGTCGCTGCTCGGTATGACTGTCATGCCTGCCCCCTTCCCAGGATGAGTATCGGCCAGCAGGTCAGGATTCAAGATCCGGTATCTCACCGCTGCGACAAGGTTGGGGTTGTCATGGGTGGGAATGGGACAACTGGCCGCCGCCATCTGGCCGCAGCCCAGTTTGGTTAGGTTTGGTTTGGTTAGGTTAGGTTGTCAACAAAAAGTTCCATATGGCGGCCAGTCGGCCGCGGCGAGTTTCCCGCGGCCAGTTGGGCTGCGGCCAGATGGCGGCGGCCAGTTGTCCTAGACCCGTCATGGGTATTGGCCGGTCCAGGGACTACCAAGTGCGTCTTCCTAGTGGTAGAGTATGGTGGAGGAACCGTCGTTTCCTCCGACCTGTGGAGCTGCCTAGTGTTGACCCTTCCCCAGTAGAGTCTCCACCTTGTGTTTCTGCTCCCGTACTCTGCAGGTCCGAGCGACTCGGAAACAAAAGGTCCGCTCAAGATGAAACTGAGCGTATAGGGGGAGGGAGGTGTATAATATGGACACGCAGTACCTTAAGCAGTGTATTCTCATATTACTCTATTAATTATGTATAGTAAAGTATTACAGAACATGAATTAATACTATGTAATGTTTCCATTTATTATGCACCATGTTAAGTATTATCATATTTACATATGTATTCGGCTTGTGAACTCTGGCATCTGTGCATGCCAGTGCGGAGTGATAGAGTAGAGATCGCTAGTCCTTATGGCGTGGAAGCCAGTCTACTTGTTTCTCTGTATTTGTCTCCCGTACGAGAATAAGAACCTATTTTCAAGATAACTAGTGTTTGCCTGTACCATCAGTAGTGTCGAACATTTTGGGGGTATCTATGACAAACAGATACACCATCTATCAAATCTCATCCCACGTTCTCTAGCTACTTAAAGATGAGTTTGTCCACTCGCTTTCTTAATGTCCCTAAACCTTCTCCTGTACACTTCTGGATCCATTTCCACCGTCTTCAACACTGCTTCTTTAACAGTCTCATAATCCTCAGACACGCATATGCCTCTCTGGTCTCGCACCTTAATTTATTCTGCACCAATATTGCCCAGTCACTTTTGTCCATTCTTTTAATAGTTGCAACTTTTTCAAACTGAATAAAGAATCCTCGGCTTCTTCCACAAGCTCCGGTAAATGACATACTGTATTCTCTTATCTCCATTTCCTCTCCTTGTACCTGTCCTCTCCTCTCCTCCTTCTTATTTCCTAAGTTTTACTTCATCAGCCTGTATCCTCTCCTTTTCTCTTTCTACCTCTAATTGCATTTTCTTAAATTCTAATTCTAATTTTAACGTATCCATTGACACTTTGTTCACTAGTATGCTTTTCTCCACTAAAATTGCCAACCCCTTCAACTGCCTCCAATATTGAAAGAGACCAATTCATCAATTAACTTTCTGCATATATGTTATGACCTCAGAAATTTCATATGTAAATGCCTCCTCACGTAGTTCCTCATTACATTGTTACAAAAGGTGTACGTCCTGGGTTTCCCGTAATTTCTCGGCGATTCCTGCCAGGTTTCCAAATTTTCATAGTAACCCCCTAACCTCACTTTTTTTTTATACAAGTATTAACACTTGTTTACAGAAATCTACAGCACACTATAGCACAGTACCTAACCCTCAAACACTTCGGTACAGCTTCGTTATACTGGATTTAATCAACTCCTGGACACGGGCCCCTATGGTACACCTCACACCCTCTTCTAAACCTCACTCGAGGATGTAGTCAACCCATAGGCCCATTAGATCAGAGGAGACTGAAATAACAGCTTCTGTTAACAGATTGTTAGACACAGGCCCTTACATTACCTTTCTGGCTAACCTCTCCTGACAGGTGTTTATTTTGGTGTCGGTTCCTTCAAAACTGGTTTAAGTAAAACACGGCGGGTTGGGCAGACTGACCAATAATATCGGGTGAGCGATCAGACACTGACTGTCGCACTACAGTAAACAAGGACGGTTAGGTCTTTCATTAGTGTTGGTCTTTTAAGTTGTATGGCGTGAAATAAGATGTAAATTTAATGTATACTTTTCAGGAGTGTTCGAGAACCAGTGTGCCGAGAACAAAGAGAGTGTGTGCTGCTTCTCCCCGACCTACGATTACTACATTCAGAATAAATTTGGCGGTGAGAAATTTGTGTAAATTTTAGTATTGAATAATCAGACTTGAGTTGGTAGTGTGTGGTGTAGGTAAGTGTGTAGTTATCATTATAGATTTTTGTGCGTTCTAGATCAATAAAAAACGCCAATTAAAACTTAAGAATAGAGAGCTTTTAAGTATTCGAAGGGGAGTTAAGGCGGTCCATACCAATGTTATTGTTCACTAGGCTGTGGAAGATGGTAGGCGTCTGTGTTCACTACACATGCTGCTGGGTAGTGGGTTAAGGGTTATAGCTTAAGGGTTAGGGGTTTGTTGTTTAGGGGTTGTATGTTATGGTCAGGTTTGTCGTATTCGCTTTGTCTCTAAATGATGTGTAGTGGACTAGTGGTGCTGGGAGGGAGGTTACTCTATGGTTATTTTATGTACTATAATTCCTTTACAAATATAAATTGTAGAAAATTTTAATTCTACGGTTTATAGAATTAGTAGCCTGTTTAAGCGATTCAGAATATTCCTTAACTTAATATCCGTAAAAATTTAAAGTCCAGTGTTCTGCATGGCATAATGCACAGTGGTGCGTTGTTGTGTATAGTGAAATATTTGTGCTCATTACCCTCAACTTATGTTTGTAAAATATTTTGCATAATTGTATGAGCAGGGCTGGTACTTGATGCTGAAAATTGTCCTGTATGTTTAACTATTTTTGCAGATTAATGCGAGTGATTTTATGAGTGCTGTTAAGACTTGTAGTCCCCCGGGGTACGGGGTTTCGCGAGTCACTGGTGGGCATTGGAAGTGTGGGGATGTTTGGGTTTCAGTGGTGGTTACCTTCTCGAATATGGTTTGAGTATTGTATATTCAGTGCTGCTCTATTATTTGTGTGTAAAGTGCAATCAATTGTGGTGTTGTAAAGTGGTTTATGGTTTATATCCTGCACATTTTCGTTATTTATTACGGATTATGTTTATTCTTTAATTTATTCATTCATTATGTAACTTGCACACTTATTATGGCAAACTTTTGCTTGATATTTAAATATTTCGTGGTTGTATAATTCCCAACCTTCACTCTTGAACTGTTGTGATAAAGTAAGAGGGCTGTAATTGAATCCGTGACGCACAATTTCGTTCTTGTTTGTTTAACTTTTGCATTTAACTTTGTTTGTCGTGTATTGTAGTAACATGAATTTTAAGAGCTAAATATTAAGGACGAAGATGTGCGGAGTTGCCAATTATTTTTGTTTGTGGCAGATGTGCCCTCCTTATTATAATCACCTTTAAAGTAATTGAAGTTGCTAAGTTATGGCATAACATAAGCTACTGTAGAGATGATTGACGTGCTTTTCTGTACTGACAGGTCCTGGCTCGCACAGCATACACGGTGCTACACGGAGTCAGTGTTGGATGAAACTGAAGGGCAGCTACAAATACCCGTTGGTTCAGTGTGATAAGGGTAAGATTCTCCGCCAGTTTAGATAAATATTTCTCTCTCCTCCCCGAAGGTTGGTGTTATTTTTCTGGCAGGTCACTGGCTCTTGCGGTCTGTTCTCAGGCCAGGTCTCCTTACTTTCAGCCATGCACCTCCAAATTAACTTTTTTTTTTTTTGGCACACCCCCTACATCCTGTGTAAGGTGAAGGGCAGAAGCGTTTACAGCGTCCAACAGGGAAGCCTGTTAAGTTCATGCTTGCCTTTGTCTCATGAGTAAGGGCGTAGAAGCCTGAAGAGTAGATGGTTTGTCAAAGTTATTGGAAGCTCTAACTTTTCCTGAATACGAATTCGCAACTTTCGATTTACAACTGGTACCTACATTACTGCTAGGTGAACAGGGACCAATGAGGGCTAGGAAGTATGTCCAAACAACTTTTCCACCGGCCCAGGAATCGAACCCGTGGCATCTCGCTTGCGAGGCAAGAGTGGTACCGTTTTACCATCGGCGCCCAAATTGTCAAAAAAGCTTTTTACACGGGTGTATACGACTTCCCATTGACCTTCACTTGTCTCCCTTGTGGAGGCTCGACCTGTGATGGCGTAGAGCGCAGGTGAGTAAACCTTGCCGACGCAGGACGCTGGTGGTAGTCTCGTGATAACAATCGGTAGGTTGTTTGACAACCACCAGAGTCTCTCTCTGACCTTCGCCTCCATGCTTCATTGAATATGATTACTAGTTTCGTTCATAAAAATTCTGGCTATTATCATAGTTAAACTGTATGGTGTTAAATTTAGTTGGGTACTTGTGAGGACCTCCAACTGAGAGCATTAAAGGGTCTCCCATCTAGCCGCAAGTTGAGGGGAATCGGTCTACTTTTACCTCATCTCTGGCTCAAGTATGAACATGGGTGAATTGGTAAACATTTGACATGTTTCAAGAGTTGAACAGTTGATTACCCAAATTATATTTTTACTGGTGAGAAGTGACGGTTCACCTCCAGCCGTTGCGTAATGCATTATTAACCTGTAAGAACCAAAATGTGATTTGTTGACATTCCTTGATTTTTTCTTCAGTTATAAATACGCTAAACGTTTGAGATGACGAGGACATTTGTATGAAAGTCTTGTTAATATTCCCAATAGCTGCCGAGGTACTGAGCTGGACATAATGGCAGGAAGAGAGCAGTATTAACGAGTAGAACTAAATTCTGGAGCAACTCGCCAGTTCTCCTGGAAACCCATACACTGCTCCTGACTGTCCGTGATGCTGACTAAAAGACTGACGCCAGACATACTGTACATAGAAACGGTGCTGCGAAAATGCGCCTGGAGGCCTGCTTACTAAACTATGGTGGTAAATATTAGGCAGTGTTTATACTGGCCCCGACCCTTGTTACACCAACTGGTATGTACCGCTGATGGGTCCGTTATATTAACACCTATAGATAAATCCATAAAATTTTAGTTATAAATGTAAACGCATTGCTAGTGTAGTAAACCACGGGATCCGTGTGGACCACTTCTCGGGGAAGGCGTTCAGTGATCCTCTGCAGTGACTCGCTCATCAAACTACATAATACTGAATGTCAAAATGGATGTAACAAAACCACTATCAATTTTGTTTAAACTAATTCTAACCTGGTACTGTTACAGCACTTCACAGAGTGGGAGACTTGCACCCACTTCCCCAGCCGGTGAGGATAGACTCTTCCTACTTCTACTTCTCCAACAAAAAATGTCTGGGCGAGCGTCGGGCGGTCATCTCGAGCCGTGAGGTGCATGACTTCATCTTCCGCTATATGATGACGGAGGAGCTTCATGTGGAAGACAGGAAATTCGTCATTGGTATAGACTACGACATCGAGGATGACCAGTTTCACTGGGAAAATGGTAACCTGAAATCTAAGTACTTGTGAAAATTTGAAATCTTGTTGTATACATAATGGGAGCAGCCTTGTATATAATGTGCTAGTCAAATAACGTACCCTTACCTTCGTGGGTGTTTACAGGCAAGATTCTCACCTATTACAACGAGTCGTACTGGGCACAAGGTCAACCAGATAAACAAAGCAAGTTGGATGATCGCAGCTGTGTCGCCTACATGAAGACAAACATCAATTCTTATTCCTGGTACCTCCTTCCCGCCGAGGACTGCTCAGATAGGAATGTCCTCACTGTCTGTGAACTACCCATGTAAGTAATTACTACATGTGATGTCATTCACGTGATAATAATCCTAACAGATTTATTCTGTATTGATCAGCGTTGATTGTGCTTTTTAAACAATATTTTTTGACCTACACGTTTTCCAGCCGATCGACAAATGTGGTGCCAACAGAAAGGAAACTAGAGTGCGGCCAGCGGGTGGAGCGTGGAGTGCTGGCCAGGTCAGGATACAGCTCGACAGAGTACTACGAGGAGGCCCAGTACGGGGAGTTCCCTTGGCATGTTAGTACTCGACCAGTTCTTACTTCGTTATTGAACACTGTTTAGTAGGAACAGTGTTTGACTATATCCTCTCGGGTCTCGCTGGATTCTTATTTACCAGAGCGAAACCAACGCCTAAAGGCTTCATCCTGCAACTCTAACCACGCCAATACACAGGCTGGAAGGCTGAAGATCCTTGCTGCCAGCGCTGGCATTCCTTGTTTGAGAAAGGTGTAAACAATCGTCGGCTTTAGTTATAGCTTTACTAAATCTAAAACTAGATTGTTAATCAGCTTCTAAAGCAACTGGTATCTAGACCATATTCATTGTGGTTGTACAGTAGTCCGAAGATCCCACAACCCGTGTTGACTGAGGAACCAGGTACCCACTTCTTTATATCAATCCTCCGTGATTTTTTCTCGGGACTATATAATTTAATGCAACCTTCGCAGTCTCTCCCTGGCCCTCCTACCCTCAACTTTGCCCATTATTATTTATCACTCATCCCAAATAGGACCAAGAAATCTGTGTGGGCTTTCCTCCACTATTTGTTGACGTACAAAGGCGCCGGATACATACACCACCTGATTAACCAATGCGTGCGGCTGTGTGGAAGGGCCAACACCTGGGATTGACCCAAAACAGCAGAGATGTCCAGGAAGAATTGTTCTGCCCTGTAATGACGAGGATCAACTCCCGGTGGTTGTCTTTAGTTGTGGGCCTCTTGTTGCCTCGGCTTACTTGGTACAGTAGCTGCCTTTGGATCAGAGAGTCGCCTGGTGAGATTAAGTATAGCTTCACTAGTATAGCAAAGTATACAGGCATGTGTTTACACCCTGCCGTCTCCCTTGGGGGCTTATACTTAGTCTGCTCTTGCTGCTTTTGGTGAGAAACGTATATGCATGACGTGGTGGTCGTCGCTTGGTTAGGACAACCTTTGAAGTGACCATCATTAGTGTGGATGTGTGAGCGTAAAGGTGACAATTCGATAACAGATCAACACTGGGCTACACCACGAAGTCCAGCCATAGCTACAGGAAGCCTTGCTAAGTCTACACTTATTAAAGTAAGGCACCTGGCTCTAACCTCGGGTCACTCCAGGAATCTTGGCTCCAATAACCTGAGGAACTTTTATAAATGTTAAAATAGATGTTCTCGGTATCAGCAACGCTAGGATCTGCCCGAGTAGTAAACAGATAATGTAGGCACTAAACACTGAGGAAATATGGTGAAAGTAATATGGCAAGTTGATGATCAGAACCGGATTGTCTCCTCCCAACTAGTGCCTGGTATATTGTACAGCATATAGTCTATCGGTCTTTTTCCCCATACCTTAGTTCCAGAAAAACGGTCCTAAAAGATGACCTTTACCCCATTAACGTAACTGCTAAAGTTATTGGTAATGACGATAAATTGGATGACTAGAAATCATTAACCGGACCTTAAGTCGATGTTGGTATCGTGCTTGTTAATGACGAAGTTGTGTAACCGTTAATACAACTTCAGTTAGGATTACCCTTTGCGCTTACCTCACGCCTCCTGACCTCTGCTGCTGTTGGCAGATCAACTTTGTAATTTAACAGGTCTGTTTCTCGGGTAGGACGAGACTAAACTCATCCCGACACCTTGAATGCGTGTATCAATGAACCGCTATAATCTTTCTGGCCCTGTGATTGAGTGATGTAGTTCTCTCTGTGATGTTACTTTGACGTTGATTAATCCTATATAGCGAGAGCTGTAGTGGCATAAACTAACCATGTTGTGGCAGGTGGCGGTGGTGCAGCCGAACAACTATCGGGAAGGTGTGGTGATGGTGTTCGTGTGTTCCGGGGCTCTCATACACCACCAGTTTGTCCTCACGTCCGCCCACTGCGTCAGCTACACTGGCAATAGAGACCTTGCTGTAAGTACTCCCCTACACTAACTTAGTAATGCAGTTTACAAACCCCTAGACACTTAATTTTATTCCCCAAAACTAATAAATAAACATAAGCGGGTTTAAATAAATTTTCGTGTTTAACTGTTGGGAGGTGGATGGTTGTGGTGTGTGGCTGTGTTTAACCGAGTGGTGGAAGGTGGGGAGAGATGGATGCTTGTGTGTGGTTGTGTTTAGCTGCGTTGCGACCTGTGGTGTAATGGTCCGCATGTTCTCCTCGCAAGCGAGCGAACCCGGGTTCGATCCCCGGGCAGGGTGAAACTATAGGCAAGTTTCTTTACGCCATTTCCCTCTGTTTACCCAGCAGTAATTGGGAATCTGGATGTTAATAGATCTGCAGATTGTGTTCCGGGGTAATGGTTAGCCAGTGCAGTTGGCGAGTTGTCCGGTCTTCTCGGACTATTCTTTGAAACTGGTTGTTGTTGGCGACAGCTTCTACACCATAACAAATTCACGCTTAGGTGGCCCTTGGGCCGGCCATCCTCGTTACGAGGGGCAACCATTATTATTATAACGTGTGATGCGAGGTGGGTGATTGTGGCTGTTGGACTGGATGGAAAATTTACCCATATGCTGTATAATGGAAATTTAATTATTTTGAACGTCATAACAGATAATGTATCAGTTTGTGAAGCTGACGGAGTGATAAACACCTGTAGGCGAGGAACATGGGGCACTAATAGCATCCCTGTGTCGAGTTTTAATATGAAAGTCGCATAAATATTTAGATATAATTATCATTTAACCCAAAGCAATTGTACAAATCATTTCCCCAAATTCAACTCGACATCTGGCAGGTGTCATTTGGCGAGTGGAACTTGGCCGAAGACGCCAAGCAGATCCTGGACACAATGTTGGTGTCGGTGGCTGACGTCATCATACATCCCGGTAAGCCTCTGTAAAGATTTGTTTTAGCGTCCCAGGAGTTAACATGTAGCGTCGCTTGCTGTAGGCGTGGCAACAGCCGGCTATGAAAAGACTGCTCTTGAACATTTGAGGCCACAGACAGTTGTGGTGCTCGGCCACCACCCCTCAGTAAGGCGGTGTAGGTTTGGAAAAAAATGTAAGAGCTTAAAAGTGTTGTAATAAATGATTTAAACAAGAAATTGAGAGAATGCAGTGGTTGCTTTACACTTGCCAAATAAATATCAATCCTTTTTGATTGTTTTGTTGACGTCCACAAGTAGAGAAGGACATTATTTATGTGATGACTTTCAGGATTCGCTTCTATCGACTCCGTGGTGCACGATGTAGCGCTGCTGCACCTGGACCAGGTGGTGGAGGCGAACTCGTACCCACACGTGGGGCTGGGTTGTCTACCCTCCCCTCACCTCTTCTACCAGAAGACAGGCGCCTGGGAGTGTTTCACAGTTGGTTGGCCTGAACACTCGCGTCACGGAAGTTCATACTCCTTTACCGATAGTTCAAAGGTATCTTTTTTATATAATTATATTAAATTACAGCAGATGGAAATACTGTCAAATACTTGTCACTGAGGAATTTGCCTGGGTCTCTTGAATTAGTATCCCGTAAATCTGCCTCGTGTACGGTGAAATCTTGGAGCTGATGCTTTTTTTTCTTCAGTTTATAGGAGCCTGGGAGGCACAGTGATTGTAAAAGCTCTAGAAGGCTCTTAATTTACTACCAACTTGTGAACGATAATGTCCTGTTATCATTGTTTATAATGTACTGTATTTTTCAGCGTGGTAGAAGGGTCTTGCAGCGTATAGAGTCTGACTTTGTGCCGAGGATTCGCTGCCGTAGTCTGACAAGGAGCTACTACCGGGCTCTGCGCTCCCAGAAGCCACAACAATACGGCTATGACAAAGAATACGGCTATCATCACGCCACCTACGAACACCACAGTTACTTCGAGTAAGTACTTTATCATCGGCACATTAAAGAGGCACACACCAAGTATGAGACTGAAATTTACCAGTTAGAGGACCTGCATAAGACCCTTGTATGTCGAAACGACTATTCCCAAATGTTAGCAGTTATCTACGTCTGTGCATAATCTCATTACAGCGTAGTATTTAAGATATTAGTCTCGCTTGAAGTCAGTGGAAAGTGGTCCATGTTCTCTTGAGTCGCTGTAATATTTGCATACTGCCAAATGATTTGTAGTTTGATTACTTGGGGATTTGCAACTGCCATGCCAGCTTTTCCCACCCTGTGTGTTGGTGTTGGGGAAGGGCTTCCAGCCATGAACTTTCGTTTCAACATGTCTTCTGATAACTGGGTCACCAGAGCTGTTCCCATCCCTGGTCTCTGGGCTGGCACCCTGGGTGTGCTGATGAATGGGGTGACCTCTCACTCTGGTTTTACATCCTTTTTTTTTTTTTTTCCTCTCCCCAGAAAGGTGGGGTGAAAGAAGATTAGAGGTGGGGGAAGGAAGTTAAAGTTCTGATATTGAAGAAATTTAGGGGGAGGTAGGAGAGGGCGGGCTGACCACCTAGCTAAGCTAATGGTGTGTTAGGGTTGTCATGGGCTAGCTATTGTCTGTCGACACAGGCACCAGACAGCTTACCTTATTCCATATATGGGTGTTTTGAGGGCCTCGTTTCATATTCCGCCGACCCTACTGGCGGATGCTGGTCTAGGGAGGGTGTCTATTGCCTGGCCGTATAGATCGAGGGTGGTAATGGACCTTTTGAGATTTGGTAGCTTTTTGGGAACCTTGTATGGTTGTTGCTGCTATCTGGTGGGAGTCTTTGAAGGAGTTCTTGCTCTGACCAGGATGTGCAGCTGCTGGTTGATGGGTGTTATTCTCAGGTCCATATGTATCTCGGTTCTGGTGAAGGGGGTATCTTTCACCTGTGACGAATCTTAAGGCTTCATTTAATGAGTGGTGCTCATAGTATGAAGAGGTACTGCTGTTTTATGTTAATATCGGTATAATAAATGTCACCAGGCGGAGTTTTATTTTCTTGGGTATTGCTTTAAAGCAGTATAGTTTTCTCTGTTCTCTTCTTGCCTTTTCCTTCCTGGTGTGGATATATGCAGGCCCAGGAGGGTGCCTCTGCTTTTGTATTCTATCTGGGCATTATTGGGTACTAATGGATAGGTTTTCGTTCTGCATAAGGGAATCACTGAATTTCGGGGGTCTGGTTTGGGTTTTCCATTGTTTTTCGAAATTATTTACCCGTTCTAATTCCCGCCTGGTGTTGTCGACCTGTAACGCTCGCGATTTTCCTAGCTGTGTTATTTGAGTGATGTCCTGTGCATACATAATATCTTCGTTACCTTTTCTAGTGGGAGGCGGTGTCACTTGTGTAGATATACATATATAGGGTGGTAGAGAGGACGCTGCCCTGAGGGACTACGCTCATGAGTGGGAAGGTCTCTCCCGTGTTGTCCTACCCCCAGTCTGGCACTTCTTCCGTCAAGAAAGTTGCAAAGCAGTTTTTCGATGTTGGCGGGGAGTCCGTGTTGGAGGATCTTGTTTTTTAAACCGTCATGCCAGACTTTCTCAAATGCCTTCGTTACATCCCGGAGAGTTAGATTACATTGACTACCACTCGCTCTGGCTGTTTTCACATGCTAGGGCTATCACTGTTGTGGTGGACTTCCCTTTCCTGAATCCGAATTGTCTGCAGTTGACTGTTGGTTGTTAAAAGGGGATTTCTCCGACGGTTAATGATTTTTTCCTAGGATTTTTCCAGGTACTTCGAGGAGGAAGATCGGTCTGTAGTTTAGTGGGACGGTGGAGTTTTCCTTGTTTTGGTGGTAGAGTAATAATGGCTTCTTTGAATTTCGTTGGGAAGTAACCCGTGGCCAGGCAAGCGTTCATTGTGGTTCTCAGTCTCTCCATGGCCGGGTTGTTTATGTGGCTGAGGATCTCCTTGGTGATGCCAGGGATTTTATTTTTGGTATTGGCGATGGCTGTCGATTTTTTTTATTATAGATTTGTGGGAATAGTACCTACGTGGACCTTAAGCTAAAATGCTGGTCCACCCACTGCTGGGATAAAAGACCAGCATCTTTAGTTAACTGTACATCTCCACCACTAGCGTGGGGGTGGATGCTCGGTAAGAAACTGTAGGGTTTCTTGAGTGGTTGATGGTTAGCATTTTGGCAACCTTTTCTGCTGTGACAGGGGTTATGTTTCTCCTAGTTAATTGTTCCAGGGCGCACTATGAGGTAGTGCTGCAGTGTGTTTTCGGCTCCGCTGTTGCAGGTCTTGCACATGCGCTGCTCTGCTGGTACTTGTACAATGATTTCCCAAATGCATGGGTATCCTAGTCTCAGACGGTGGAAGTTGATTTCTTCCATTTTTGGTATATCCTTCAGGAATGGTGGTCTCTCGTAATTCGTGACCAGGTAGTACCACCTGGCCGATCGTGATACTGGTGTTCATCTTCAATTTCAATTGTTTATTCCTTGATAGAGGAAGCTGCTCCTAGTGCTGTCACTAGGTACCCCTGTACAATAACACCAGAAGCATCTGGCAAGTGTGACAAGTATATACAGTATGAATATTATAAAGGGGCTTACTAAAGCCTATGGAAGGAAGGAAGGAAGGATGGATTTTCCTTTAAAACCTAATCAATGTTATTTACATAATATCTGGCCAGTATCGGGAGGATCATCGTGTCTCCGTCAGGGGGTCGAGGTGTTAATCTTCTATGTTTGTCTATTTTCCACAGGGCAGTTAGTGTTATTCTTTATCTGCGCCTGACTGGGCGGGATGTTCATCTCAATGTTTCGCTATCCTAACCAGCCTTAGCATCAGCTCGTTCTTCCCTGGGATTCCGATATGATTGGGCACCCAGTTAATGATAACTTGCCGATCTTGTAGTTTTAAACGTTGCAGTAGTCCAATAACGGATGTTATGAGATGAATGTTGTCTATGCTCTCTGCATTGTAGCGCTTCAATAGCACATCGTGAGTCAGTGTGTATTACAATGCCTTGTTGACTGTTTATGGAAGCGTGTCTTAGGGCTCCAAGTATGGCAGCTAGCTCAACTTGCAAAGTAGAGCATCCATCTGAAGTTCTCCAAAGGGACGTGTTACCTCCTTCTATAGTGAAGGCTGCTCCTGCCTTCGTACTAGTGGTCTCTACAGAACCGTCTGTGTAATACACTGTACTATTGTGAGGTGTTAGTGCCTTCATGTTTCTCTCTGCTATCTGTCGGAGCTCATGTGGGTGACAGTCAGCCTCTCTTGTCCCAGTTTGTAGAATGTTGAAGACTGCTGGCGGGGACTCCCACGGTGCTGGGGTGCTGTAGTCTGGACTCCTTGTATCAGGTCCTTTGCTGAGGGTTCTTTCAATTTCGGTCGATTTACAGCGTCAGCTGCGCACAATAGCCATGTTTTCTTGTTAAAGACAACTGTTAAGGTTCAGTGCTCGTAAGAGTTCATTCTTGATGTCACCCTCCCGAGCCCTGGTAATCAGTTTTGTTGCAAAGCACGCTGTTAATCGTTCTGCTCTGGTTTGGAGAGATGTGAGACCTGTCTCCAAGGGTAAGTTTTCAATTTTTGTCCACATAGGTGCCTTGACAATGGCTCTCATAGCGTTATTCTGGGCAACTTCTAATTTCGCCCACTGCCCCTCAGACAGTGTGTTAAGAGCCGGTGTCGCATAGTCTGTTAATGATCGAATGGCGTGTATATATAGCGTTCTTAGGACTACATGTCCCGCACCCACCTTGGGTCCTGTCATGGCTCATCAGGTTGACTCTCTTGCCTATTCGGTCTCTTAGATAGTTTATCCGTGTCAAATTTGAGGCTTTTGTCAATCCAGATGCCCAGGTATTTGTATACATTGACCCATTGTAGGGCAATACCTTGTATTTGCAGTTGTCACCGGCTCATTGTGTCCAATCCTTATTGCTTTCGATTTTGGATTGATATCTTGAGCCCGAGGCTCTTACATTCTTCACTGATGAGGCCTAGTGCTCTTTGGACTTTGCTGATTTGGTTTCTGCTGATTTGGTTTCTGCCTTTTACTATCAGTGTTAAGTCGTCAGCATAGCATAGCAGTTTGGTACCCTCTTGAAAGGGGAGCCGACACAAGTTTTCCATGAGGATGTTGAAGAGAGTTGGACTAAGAACTCCTGCTTGTGGTGTGCCATTTTCCAGTCTTTTGTGATCTGAGACTTGTCCTTGACAAGTAACTCTTGCTGTTCTGTTTTGGAGATAGTCAGCGATCCAAGCCAGTAGGTATCCTTTGACGCCTTTCCGGGCCAGAGTGGTTACAATGGCTGTGCATTTGCCAGCTCAAATGCTTTCTCTAGATCAAGGAATACTAAGATTGCCTTATTTTGACCAATCGATCCCAGGAGAGTGGCCAAACTGTGTGCAGTGCTGAGACCTTTGGTGAATCCAGAGATATTGTGGTGAAGTGGTCCAGTTTTCCAGAGGAGTCGTGTAAGGACCATCCTTTCGGCGGTTTTGCCGATGCAAGCTGTTAGTGATATTGGTCTGAAATTCGGGGGATCATTGGGTTTGGGAATAGGAACAATGTTTGCTCCTTTCCAAGCTGACGGGAGTTTGCCTGCTGACCATGATGCGTAAACAGACATTCTGTAGTGTCAGCTTGTTCAATTGCATGTCTGACTACTACTCTCTCCATTCGTACTTGCTGTAGATGAAGTCTTATTTCAGGAGGTAGTTGAGCTGATGACGAGCGTTCTGCAAAGTGCTCTGCCAAGCGATTTGC
The DNA here is from genome assembly GCF_018991925.1 of Homarus americanus. Lineage (NCBI taxonomy): Eukaryota > Metazoa > Arthropoda > Malacostraca > Decapoda > Nephropidae > Homarus > Homarus americanus. The sequence continues at coordinate 243,973 of NW_024720773.1, read as the reverse complement.
TTCCTGTAGTGGCTGGGGGTGGGCTGGAGATCTGGGCAGTTTTCCCTGTTGCTAACCTGAGTTTTCTCCAGAGTTCACTCAGGCTGGTGTGTGCATTAAAGGTTGCGCACCACTCGAGCCATTTGTCTTCCCTAATTTTCTGAGTAATTTGACGAGCATGTTGAACAGCAGCTCTCAATAGTTTCACTCCCTCAGGGGAAGGCTATTGTCGGAGATGTCTTCTGAATGTGTTGATTCTGTGATTCTGTTCTGACTTCGTCATTGTAGAACCAGTAGTCTTTGTGGTGTCTATTTGTAGGGTTTGTTTTTGGTATTGCTTTCTCTGCTGCGTGTTGTATGGCACCAGTAAGGTCCTGGTTTAGTTGGTCAATATCTTCTGCTGGTTCATAGTTCGAAAACCATTTTTGGAGTTCATCTTGATATAATTTCCAATTTGCTTTAGTATTCCATCTGGGTGGAGGAGGAGGAGGAGGAGGAGGAGGAGGAGGGGGGAGTAGTTCCACCCTCGAAGTAGTTGTCGTTGCAAACTGGTCACTAGTTCAGTTCATCATCTATCTCCCACTGAGCTACTGAAACGAGCTCAGTGGAGATGAATGTGAGGTCCAATGTTCCTCCCAGTATGTGTTGGTTCCCCAGTATTAAAGCGTTATTTCGGTTACATCTGTCGGCAGTTCCACTAGGTGATGACCATCCAGGTTCATTGTTTTGGTTGGATTGATCGTTGGATGGTGGGCATTGAAGTCCCCAACAATGAGCACAAGTTCCTGTGTTGCTTGTGTCAGTAGTTCACCGGCTTCTAGTCGTTTGGGTGGCTGTTTATATATGTTGTATACTACAAGACTGTCGTTTGCCAGGTGTATCCGAACAGCTTGTGCCTCTACTCCATCTCCACAGTGAACTGGTTCTACTTCTGAACTGGGGATGGTCGCCCTGACGAGAATCATGCTGCCATGGGAGTTGGGCCCCTCTGGTACAGAGTACTGTTGGTATCTAGGCAAGCGGAATTGTTTATCTTTGGACATGAGAGTTTCTTGCAGAATGAAGACATCAATATATTTAGCTAAGGCTGCTGCTTGTACAGTATGCCGTTTGTTGGACGGGCCTTGCACATTCCACTGTGTTATCTTGAGATGACAAGGTGGGGCTATTCTATCATTATCTCCTCGTCGCTGGTGCTGTAGTTGCTCTCAGCGTTCATGGTTGAGTCGCTCTCCTCCTCGTCCGTTAGGAATGGTGGCTGTTTCTTGGGCACCTGCTCTAAGGGAGGAGTAGGAGGTGGAATTCCGCTTGTTTTAGGAGGTGTCTCGGGAGTGTTGTCTTCTCTCTTCAGGGTGCTGTCGCTCTTGTCTGTGATCGTGTTTGCTGACGGTCTGTGCTTGTTCTATTCCTCGTGATCTGTTGCAAAGGGCTTGAGGTTTCACGGTTTTGAGTGATCTCTCTGATGGCAAGTTGTTCTTCTTGTCTGATATCTGACTCGAGGGCGTCGTCGTCTGTTCCACTTGTAGTTGTGGAATTTTGGGGGTCAAGTCTTCCTGCATCTTTTCTGTGAGCTCTGTCATAACTGCATTTATTATATTTTCGGTGCTGGTATCTTATTTCTTTATTATAGTAGTCACTATCATAATGGTGATCTGCTTTATTTGTTCTTTTGTGAATGCCGCTTGTATTCCTAGCCCCAATTGGTCCCTGTTCACCTTGCAGTAAAGTAGGTACCTGTTGTAAATCGAAAGTTGCGAATTCCTATTCAGGGAAAGTTGTTGGAGCTTCCAGTAACTTGATGACAAAAAACGATCGACCCTTCAGGCTTCTACGCCCTTAACTCATGAGACATAAAGGCAAGCATGAACTTAACATGCTTCCCTGTTGGGTGCTGTAAACGCTTCTGCGCTTCACCTTACACAGGATGTAGGGGGGTGCCCAATAAACAATAAAAAAAAACAATGTCGCTTGTAGATTGGCAGGCTGGGGTGTATTCAGTTGGGTAGTCGCCTGAGAAGGTTGGTGTCCCAGGCAACTTTCATTCGCTCTCCCCTCTCTGGGCATATGCTCCAAGCGTGATGCTTCTTTCCACAATTTGGGCACTTGGCTGTCGTGGTGGTTCCTTCCTTGTGTTATTGAATACACATTTCTGTCTTGTGGCTTAGGCTGCAGATGCCACATCTCGCTTTTTTGTGGCACCTGGATTGGTGATGTTCAAAATCCTGACATTTGTAACCTCGTAGTGGTTCTGGGACATAAGGACGCAACTTGTAAGTCCCCCAGTTGCCTAGGTCTACCTCCTCTGGGACTGTCCCCTTGATGTCCACTTGCTTTGTCCTGACTCGTAACACATCGCTTTGCCTTGGTCACTTTTGGATGTTTTATGATGACTTCTACATGTAGTTCCAGAGGATATCGTATTAGGACCACTGGTGTTTTCTCCTCGGGGTCTAATGGTATTATCTTGACCGTCTTCCCGTTGAGATTGGTGACCTCGCTGAGGATCTTGGCTGTGTTGTGGGGGGGGAGAGTATCAGTTCTCCAATTAGATTGGGCTTCACACTGAACTTAATGTTCTTGTATTCTAGTTCCAGTGCTACCACTACCTCGTATGCATGGTTGAATTCGGTTTCTTTGGGAATCTTGTACTTCATCAGTCGGAATCGCGAAGGTGGGTGGTTCTGCCACGGGGTTGATTGCTGGTGACATATTGTCTGTCGGAGATGTTGTTTTCCTTCCGAGGCCTCGTGGCATTTTCCTTCCAATGGTTGTCTCTCGCTCGTCTTAAATCAATAAATTGACAATGAAGGCTCACTACACCTACCTAGTTCCTTGTTGCCCTAGGACCAGTGCCGTAGCCAACCCCCCCCCCCCTCAACGGGGGTCGTAGGTTGGTGGCTCTGGTTTTGCAACAGGACTCCCAAAAAAGGAGCCTACTCTACCCTATCAGCTAAACTCCCCGGCCGAGCTGACACCCCTCTAAGGGGCCCCTTTGTGGCCTGTCCTAACGGTAGTTCCCGCAGGGTTCGTTAATACTGTGAACATAAAACAGCGAAACAAGCAAGTCAATTCAACATAAACGAGATATCCACGTGAGAGTGGCGTGTGTGGCGACAGTAAGTCTAGCCAGGCGCCGACGTGAGCACGTATAAGCACGTGGGTCGGGAGTAACTGCGTCTTCTCACCTCACTGCTCATCTGACGTCGCTGGCTGTGTCGAGTTCTTCCGAGGTGATTGGTTTGGAGAGTGGGCTGTCCACTCCGAGCCTTCCATATGATTTCTGGGGAAGGCTTAGTGCGGTGTGTCCTGCCCCGAAGTTTATCAAGGACGAGCTCCTCTTGGGTACCATCAAATCCCTGTTCTCCATTTGTGATTCGAAAGATGTTCCTCCATATGTCCCTGAATATGGGTTCTTTGTCTTGGTCGTCATATATTTTACTTCATGCGTGGTCAGTAGGGTGACAATAAAAAGTGAGTTATTATTTTTAGATGGCCATTTGTCCAATACTGCGTACCCATGAAAAAAGAACACAGGCGAAATCCTGGGTCATTTGGACAATATTTAGAGGTGGCTCAAGCCATTTGAAGTTAACACTACTGAAATTATTATTGATTTTTTCTAATTTCTTTATTTATGAACCGATTACTATGAAACTTTGCAGGTATATGTAGAATGCAAATTCAAATTAAAGTTGTTCCTAACATTTTTTCTAAAAATGAGTAATGAGTATTTTGGCTGGTGCAGCTATTGGCAATGCAGAGGGGAGGGAGAGGCGGGTGTCAGTCGGCCATTGCTACAGCAGTCAGTGCAGCGCTGGAAGAGTGGAAAATATCAGAATGTTTCAGCACTCAGTTTTGACACAACAGCTTCAAACACTGGGCACTTGTCGGGGGCATGTGTCATTCTGGAGCAGAAACTCGGCCGCCGTCTTCTGCATCTCGCGTGTCGTCACCACATCCTTGAGCTTGTTGCCGAGAAAGCGTATGTGGAATGCATGGGGCCTTCCTCTGGACCAGATAATACTCTCTTCTCTCGCTTCAAGCATAAGTGGAAGGACATCAGTCAAGATGACTACAGCCCTCTCTCAGACCTCCCTCCAAGTTTGTACGAGAAACGAGATGACCTCATCTGTTGCTGGAAACATCATCTGGGCAAGAAGCAGCAGCCACGTGATGATTACCGTGAGGTACTGGAGCTAGCAATCAGGTGTCTCGATGGAGCTCTACCCAAGTTTAATCTCCGACGGCCCGGAGCACTTCACCGAGCACGGTGGATGGCTAAGCTCATTTATGTCATGAAGATCCTGATTTTTGCTAATCAGTTTAAACTAACTGCTCGTGAGACATTAGGCTTGAAACGATTCACATTCTTTGTGCTAGAGGTGTATGTCAGTGCATGGTTCACGGCCTCCGTTCCATCCTCCGCTCCTGCTAATGATTTGCGGCTCCTCCAAGACCTGTCAGAGTACCACGACGTCAAAATATCAAGAACATGTCTCACAGTCTTCGGTCGTCACCTGTGGTACCTCAGTGAAGGCTTGGTGGGTCTTGCACTCTTCGATCCACAAGTTAATGCAACAATGAAGACAAACATAGTTCGGGCAATCGTTGAGAGGAAGGCGACCGAGGATTCACCAAAACGTGCTGCTCTTCCTGCCACATCTTCCCTTCCCACAAAGCAGCTCTCAGACTTTGCTTCTAGAGGATCAAACTTTCTATTTGAAAGTCTCAAAATGAAGACTTCTTTTTTGTCCAAGGAACCTGACACATGGTCTGATGATGAAGACTTCAAAACTGGCGTCGCAGTTGTGGGTGGTCTCAGAGTCATCAACGACACTGCAGAGAGAGGGATTGCCTTGATACAGGCATTCAACAGCAAGATCACGAAGAGTGAAGACCAGCGTCAACATCTGCTGCAGGTTGTTGAAGAGCAGAGGCGGTCACAACCAGGGACATCAAAACAGGACCTTACAAGCAAAAAGCGAAAACAATGAATGGGTTGTCCACACCTCTCCCACCCATTGATGTAAGCGTGTTCACTGCAGTTTCATTTTAAAAAGGAATTAATCATTTATATGTACAGTGTACACAAACTTGCTCAATATGTAAATTTTAAAATAAACCGGCATATTATGAATATTCGTATTTTTTGCCAAAAGGATAAAACTTCAATTGACTTGAGCTACCTCTAAATATTGTCCAAATGACCCAGGATTTCGCCTGTGTTCTTTTTTCATGGGTATGCAGTATTGGACCAATGGCCATTCCATTTAATCAATTTTAGAAATTCACCCCTATGCACTATTGTCACCCTAGTGGTCAGTTATATATGATGACGCGTTACGGCTGCAACCTTTCAGTCTTGTAACTCGACGCCAGAACTCGGATGGATGGATGTATGGATGGTTGTATGGATGTTTGTATGGATGTTTGTATGGATGTTTGTATGTATGGTTGTATGTAAGTGAGAGTTGTTAAACTATTTCGGCCCATTGAAGTTTGCTTTGTTCCAGGGATCTTGCTTTTATTTCCTCCCGTATTCTTCTGTATGTATTGTAGCTTACGGTATCCCAACCATGGGTGTCTGCTCTCTGTTGTAGCAGTTGGAACTGGTTTGTGAGGGCTACGAGTTCTGGAGTCTGTTGTGGGAGAGTTCTGTTGCGTTTGAGAGGGGTGGCCTCCTGGTAGGCTGTTCCTTTAGCTTCACACCATGTGTTGATTTCTTCGTCTGTTTTGTTAACCGGCTGAATGTCTATGGTCTGCAGGATTGTCATGTCTTTGGCCTCAAGTTTGGCTGTAGCTTTTTCGTTGAATAGTTCCCAGTCGGTCTGCTTGGCGATCCTCTTTGGTGGAGCTGGTATAGTTTTTGGTGTTGCCGAGATGGTCATGATTATAGGTAGGTGGTCGCTGGAGGTTACAGGGCTTTGTTCAAAGAGATAGTTGTGGAAGCATCTGCCGTTTGTTATTGCCATCAGCTGCCGCCCCCCCCCCACTAGAGACTGCGGGGAGGGGGGGGCACCCCCACTAGAGACTGCGGGGAGGGGGGGGGCACCCCCCACTAGAGACTGCTGGGAGGGGGGGGCACCCCCACTAGAGACTGATGGAAGGGGGGCACCCCCACTAGAGGCTGCGAGGAGGGGGGGGCACCCCCCACTAGAGGCTGCGAGGAGGGGGGGGGCACCCCCACTAGACTGCTTGCATCACTTGTAGGGTGTGCCGGCTACAGTAGTCGGGTAAACTCCTTGACCAAACTTTTCAAGTTCAGATCATGAATTCGCGAAGATCATATTAGGACGAAACATTTGAGAATCGCTGGATATTACGTGGTCGATGAGGTTATATTGGGGGTTTAACTTAATAAAGGAGATCTTTTGTCATACATAAAAAAAATGCAAATTCTATAATTATATATGCATAGAATATAAAGATTCATTCTATATTTTGCGGATTCATGAAAGATTATTCACTGGAACCTGCACGCTTAAGTATCAAACTTGCCAATCACTAGCGCTCAATGATACAGAAGCTCTCTACCTCTGCTTCATCCACCCAATAACCTAGCGTAGCTTCTTGAGTTAAATTAATCGACTTCTTGATACTGCAAGATACTGGTCCTTGATTTGTTGCTTCGTGTACTGCATCTGACTCCTTCTCGTGCGCCTTCCTTTTAGCGGTTCTGCTTCGCTCTCGGCATGCCCCTTTATCAGCCTCTTCAGCAAGGTCTCCTTTTTTTTACCTTTTTCCTCTTCGCCACTGATCAGCTCGTTAACCACTAGGGCGGTCGGTCACGTATCTTACACACTGTTGGCAAGTACTAGGCATGCACTGGCTCCTGAATGTGTCTGAACCTGCTCCAGTGTTATTCTAGTCTGGTCTTGAAAGGGCTCGCACTCTGTGCCGTCACAACACTGTGGTAGGTTGTTCCACGACTTCATAACTCACTCCGAAAAAGTTACCCCCCTCAGTTTTCTGGACTTGTGGCTTCAACCTTAGAGGGGTGACCATTTGTGGGGGCGAACATCCGCTACCTCCAGGTATGGTCACTCGACTGAGTAGTGCCCTTTGAGATGTTTATACACCTCAATTCTGTCTCCACTTGCCCGTCTGTAGTACAAGCTAGACAACTCTAATCTCTTGGTAGCTGATGTGCCTCTTTCTCAACAATGGTGTTAACTTATTTCCAGTGAGCCAGACAAGATGCTTTCGTTTTCGCACCATTTCCACCCGTAGCTGATGAAGCACCGCGCTGTGATTTGTGCAACAATTAGGATCAGGTGGGAGGTGTATTGTTGTTGGAATGTTTGTCTGCCTTCCTGTTTAGACAACTAAGCGAAGAAACACTTCTGCATTTCCCAGAACTTCTTGCTGACAAGACTCGTATTTTCAACCATCCAGGAGTCTTCCTTCGGTGAGCTTTTCTTGCCTGTTCCTTACCTCCCCTTAAACATGTGTGCCGGTGTAGCATAGCCTGTCTTTGCATTCACAGCTGGAAGGGCGAGGCATTTCTTTCGACCGAGAAACCTGTAAAACCCCTTTATATCCACATTCGCGTTGTGGTCATATTTCATACACCATTCCTGGTTTCATTTTCTATGTGCCTAGAGCCTTTACCAAGAGAAAGAGGACATTAGTGTTTTTTTTTTTAGTCCACCACCACATCACTATCGGCTACACCAGGCTGGTGTCCGCTTCGTCGTGGTTGTACTTGTGAAGAACGTTAATTCATTAGTTTCTTACTGAATGGTTTATCGACTCGCTGGTTGTGGATGGCGCAACAGACTTGCGCCAAGCTGTTTCCGGGAACTGGTGACTTCAGCAGTCTAGCTCGTTAGGTTTTCACATGATCTGCATGCTTGTTGGCCATCCTGACTGTTCCTTGTTTGTAAGTTGTCTGCATGATTATTTGCTCCCTAAAGGTATTCCGGAGTTTATTATGAATATGGATGGTTGTTACCCATTCATTTACAGCCTGGGTGTCCGTAATGAGATCGCCGCAAAAAGCCCCAGCAGTTCCTAGTTTCCTTGTCTAATAATAAAGTATGGTTGGGAGCATCTCTCCTCCGACGCTTCTATCAAAACCCTTCGCCTTTAATTCTTCAAACGCTGGATGGCTTTCTCGTCAAGATAACCTGCTGGGAGCTATAATATAACTCCAGGTGTCATTGTCACTGTCTGACCCAATTATTCTTCCCTTCAATGTTATTTTTGGCTCTTGTTATATCGGCAAGCAGACTGTTAAATCCTGATTAATCCAAACGTTCGTCAATTGTGCTTGAACCAGGTTGTTTTGTTTGTGACGAGTGAAGACGACAACTCTGGGCCTGTGTGCTGAACTTGACACTGGGAGAAGAGCATCAGTGCAGTCTCTTGATTCGCATGATCCTTTTTTTTAATGGCGTCCTTCAGAGACTTGGTCTATAGACTTTGCTGGTGTAATGCTCGATTCATGCGCCACTATTTGTACTCGGCAATTTAGCCATTTAAAGGAACACTTCATCTTGCACGCAGTTGGTGAAATCACATTTGGAAAATATTACAGTAGACTGGTATTCTTCTGGAGGATATGGCGCAGTTTGTCATGGGCAGCTTCATCAGGATGGACACAGATGTAGGAAACCTCCAGGTCTTGCTCAACTCTTTGACCGGAAATTAAAGCATTTATAAACCGGCAGTGGCAATAAATACACTAGGACGCACTTCTCGGTTGCAAAGTTTGCTTCTGGAAATCATTCAACAAGGTGTCAGAGTAACGCCACTTTAGATGTATTGAGGAAACTGATAGAGCGGAGTTTGAGATCTGCAAAAAAATTAGCTTATGTCCAGTACATAATTTTGCAAGTTGTTACACTCGCGTAACAGTCAACTGGAATAAACACGGTCTCAAATGTTAATCACCGACACGAGTGTGAAAATTTTTTTTGGCCTTTTTTATCGACATTTTCGGCCTCGGTATGACGTCACCAACCACGCCATATCCGTTGGTTCTCATAAATGTTGTCCAGTGTTAAATTGATCCTTGAGTTACTTTAATGATCTGAATATTGAAAGAGTTTGGTTAGGAACTTGCCGAGATGGTAAGGCGTTGACCGTCTCAGCGTTCACTATCCATCCTTGTGCGAGTGGCGAGGTTCACGTCACACTGGTAATAAAACCGAACTTTACCATGTTGTAATAATCGGTGCATGGCAATGTACAACATAGGCAGAGTCGTCCCCATCCAAGCTGACCTGGTGACCTTACCTAAGAAATTTTACCACAAACTGATATATCCATACGGGTACACGGGGTGTGGGTTAGTGGTGATGGTAATGTTCAGAGGTGAAGTATCTTACACTAACTGAACCCTAAGCTAACTAGTCAGCATCACTTAACACATGTGGGCTGGAAAGGTGGAAGGTAAAAATACCAGATCACAGATGCTTAGGATAGTGCTATGGGTGACAGAACATACAGTATATAGTGAGCCTAGAATGAGAGGGATACGAGACCGTCTTATTGGAACAAGGGCTCGTCACTTCCTCTAAAGGTCTTTAAATATTTACTCAAGCAAACTGTTGCTATTTAATAAGGTGTGAAATTAACCCCCATAAGTTACTAAGTTTGTGTTAGACATTGTAAACAGTCCTCCTCTTGGTGTATATTGCCTACAAGTACTTATAGTTTTTGGAAAGATCTTCATCGAAAAGCAAATCTGTGATGAATGAATGAATGAATGAATAGAGGTTTCTGGATTGATATACTGCAAAGTGAGAACTGAAATATGACATTTTCCACAATCCAATGTTTATGAAGGTTGTTACCCACCATATTCAGGTTCTTCTGGCCATTAATGAACAGTAACGAATGTTGCAGAGGAACTAATGTGAACTTGTCTGGTTACAGCTTGAGGGAACCGGAGTTGATCTGCACGGAGCCTTACGAATCGGACACCTGTTTAGTAAGTAAAATATTGAGATTTGTTGTGATATTAAGAAGCTATACACACGCTCCAAAGAATATCCTTACAAAATGACCCAACGGACGGAGGATTTTGACAACCCTATAGAAACGGGAATCGTAGTGTTCATTTTTAAATTCGTTGTGCAGCATCTCGAAAATATCTGCCAGGATGGGTGCGGTGACTAAAGAAATGCTACATGCATCTCGTGATGTCCCGGGAGGATTGGTATGCGTGTCTGTGGCAGACTGATCCTACTACATTTGGTAACCGAACATCAAATTAATTACGCCGAATATTTATCATCCATGGTCTCGTAATGTTTTCAGTGTGGACACTAGTTTTTGAGATACTGCACCTCTTCGTATACATTTTTTTAATGTGTACATCACTGTCAAATTCAGCCACCTGTTTAGTAAGTAATATTCTGAGCTCTATGAATTGGGAAGTAAACGACTGCCTAGTTTCTGGTACGAGTGGTTGAGTATTTAGTCTTCCAAATGACCTTGTCGTGGGAGCAAACATTGACTTCGGTTTTCACTAGCCATTTAATTCACTTTTGAAATCTTCCGTATTGGCTTCTATATAATAACTATAAAAGTGTTGCTGATACTCCTAGATGAACGTGTCGGTTTTGATGTCCACGTCAGCAGAGTTTCTTGCTCCGTTAAGTCTTGATACTGCAGGACTCGTCTCGCTGATAGGTCATAACCGCTACGTCCTCCCAAAACAAATTAAGTCGATTCCATTATTTACTGATCATTGTCTTGGGGATCCTGAGGTAGTCCTCACTGAAGCACTAGTAATACTTGTTTCGTTGTTCGAGTTGTGAGCCTGTCGTCCCATCAGTAAAAGCAAACTTAATATATTACTTTAAATATATAGTGCCAACAAATTACTTGAAGTATATAATACCAACCTCTTCCCATGACATGGTCGCTCTACGGAAGTACAACGTAATATGAAGTTCAGCTTATATTTCCACCATGAGTTTTTTTATATCAAAGTACTAGTAATTTACTTTTCCTCAACCCAGGCATCCGATATTTCTCACCACCGTTAATTATGTTCAGAGAAAAAAGATCGGTCCATAAACTGTATCGAAAGAGGACTCCCATGTTCTCTTGAAAGTTTTCATCATAAGTAAACCTCATCATAACCACTTGAGGTCCGCAATTTTCTCTTAAGTAAAACACCCGTGGTATGCGTCTCTGTTGGACGTAGTTTTCATCTGCAGGTCTTGGCCGGGTGTGTAAAGGTGCTTGGTGATTGGCTGCAGGGACAACTCTTGGAATGCCGGACTGTTCTTTCTCTACTGTTAACTTCTACTGGACTGTTTTTTATCTTATCTGTAAGGTCGGTCCATTCTATTTTGACAACTCGCTTGCTCTGATCGTTTGAAGATGATCAAAAGGTACGACGGATGATAAATAAATATCCAAGTGGTAGCCGTGGTAACCTTCTCATGTGTTATTACCACCATGCTATGTGTACTATTCTAGATAATGTTACATAATACTTCCTTGAGATAAATATACTGTATATCAGGTGCCTTGAAGAGTTCAAGCTGTCGACTGGCTCAGCCATGTGATTTTTATCGACTCGGTATCTGTATTTTTCTGGCTAGGTTGTTTCATTATCTATCAATATCGATAAATCTGGCGTCGTTGACAGATGAAGCCGTCACCTGGTGCTGCACACTTCTAGCAGTCCAGCCTAACGTCACGAAGATAGAAATGTCAAGCTGAGGAGTCTCGTAGTTTGGTCATTGTTGTCAAGCTGGGGAGTCGTAGTTTGGTCATTGTTGTCAAGCTGGGGAGTCGTAGTTTGGTCTTTGTTCTCAAGCTGAGGAGTCTCGTAATTTGGTCTTTGTTGTCAAGCTGGGGAGTCTCTTAACAAGGTTTTAAGTTTGTATCATGACGGTACTAATAAAACTCGTATTACTCGATGGCCTTGATAGTGGAGCGGCATAGCTACAATTTTCATAACAATTGTGCATTTAATGATGAAAGCACCAAATTTGGCACAGCGATGGAGTAATGGTATATGAACATTTTTAGATATGGAACCAATCGATACTGGATTTGAGTGGCCGCTATAAATCAGGGGCGAATCCAGGAAAAAAAAATTCAGGTTTCACCACTTTACTGTCTGTCCTGCGAGACCGTCTAATACTGCAAAGCATAGGGAAATAGACTATAGGAAGAAAGAAAATGGGAACTGCGAACTCTTTCCTAAAGGCTGCTTACGTCACACTCACCAGGCGAGGCCATCAGATAACCGCAGCAACCCTGAACATCCTACAGCACAAGGCTTATGGCAAATACACTGAAGATGCCCAAAGTGATGGTCAGGAGTCCCTAGAGTTTGGTGTCGGCAAAGGGCTGAATGTTGTCCTTTCAGTACTGGGCAACCACCCTCAACTTAGAGCTAAGTATCTTTGTTTGTTAGATCACTACGAGAATCCAACTTCTCGCTATACATGGATGCTCTGGCTGAACTGTCAGTGGTTCTTCGCCTTAGATCATACTCCTTATTCTCGGTGGGTTCCAGTCCACCTGAAGGACATGACGAGCTCTCGGATCAGCATCCTGATGTGGCTGCAATGTTTCAAACTGGACATTTCACTGCAAAAAAGACAGCCCGCCGTTTTTCTGCAGTAGCACTAGACCAGGCCCATGAGCAGAACAATGCCTGCATTAAAGGTGATGGTGGTGCAGTCGGTTTGACTGGAAACCCTAGTGCACTTCGACGGTGGATGGTTGCAGGTACAGAAGTAGCACGGGTCATTGCTGAATTTGAATCGTCGCATAAAGCTGAGCAAACCAAGGCTAACTTCCACCATCATGAGCAAACCAACACGACGCAGGACAAGTTTCTTCAGGATGTGAAACGCTTCCACTTGTCGTGGAAGAAATGGGAAACCCATTCGAAGAAGTGCTGACCTATTGGTTCTTCATACACAGGAAATCTGTGTCCAGAAGCCATGAAGAGTGTGCAAAATGTTGTCAAGCTTGGACGAGAACAATTCCTTGAAGACAAGTCTAATCCTATTGGTGACCCTATTAAGCTCAACAAGCTAACACTATTCAGTTATATGAAATCCAAGTCTCCAACTTGGAGTAAGCAGCAACTAGCCTTCGCAAAAGACGACTGTGGACTCTTCTCCAGGCTCTACATAGCCTGTCAAACAAGAGAGGATGATTTGGACGAATTCTTCAAGCATGAAAACCAGGCCTATCCACCAGCACACTCCAGTAATGGGAAACTCCGCCTCATCAAGAAGGCCGACTTGCTCACACCCCTTGAACAGCTTGCTGACAAGATCACTGACGCTCCACATGTCACCTCAATTATACTCGATGGACCTGCCGTTGTGGAAATGAAGCCAGGAGGCAGTAGGACATTTCAAGAATACAGCACAGCTGTATTCATTCCCTATATTGAATCACAGCTCGAATATCGATCTCGACCGTGGCAAGGGCATTCGAAGACGGGTCACTGCCTCTGGTCCTCTACCTAGCAACTGGCAAAACTTTTTCTGCAACAGTGACAACAAAGAGGAACTCTTCAGTTTCCTGTCAGAACAGGTTATGCAGTTGGTTGTCAAAGAAAGTAAACAGCTGGTTGTCAGACAAGAAACCGGGACTCCCTGTTCCACCCCGGAAGGACACTGCCAAGTTGGCACCATGCAACCACGAAGAGGCCGACACTAGGATGATGGTTCATGCAGCTGATGCCTTGGAATGTGGTCATAGGTGAATACTCATTCGTACCGTCGATACAGATGTTGTCATCCTTACAGTTGGTCTAGCGAATGAATGGAGTGAGATACTAGATGAAATACGGCTTACTTTTGGCACAGGAAAGAATCGACGTTACATAGCAGCACATCAGATTGCAAAGGCCCTGGGACTTCAGAAGTCGAGAGCTCTTCCAGTGTTAAACGCAATAACGGGCTGCGACACGGTATCTGCCTTTACAGGTCATAGCAAGAAGGCAGCCTGGGCCACATGGAATGCATTTCCGGAAGTGACAACCGCCTTCCTCAGTCTGGCTTCCACCCCAAGTGAGCTACCTGATGGTATCCTGTCGTCATTGGAGAGGTCCATCGTGCTGCTCTATGACCGTGCGAGCACATGCTGTGACGTGAACATGCTGAGAAAGAAACTGTTTTCAAGAAAATCAAGATCACTGGAGCATCTCCCACCAACACGAGCAGCTCTGGAGCAGCACATAAAGAGAACTGCTTATCAGGCTGGACATATCTGGGGACAGGCCACAATAGCGTTAGTCAGTCTGCCATCACTATGTGACTGGGGTTGGATGAAGTCGGGTGATGAGCTGGAACCACTCTGGACCACACTCTGAAGTGTCAGTCATGCCACGAGCTCATCTCTTGCCGTTGCAGAAAACACTGGTGGCAAGTGTAGGTGCAAAAAAGCTGCACTTAAATGCACTGGACTTTGTGAAGGTGGCTGTTAAGGCCAAATATCTAGAGATTTGGCCTCAATAGCCGAATGATAAGAAAAAAAAATTAAGTTTTTGGAGGTCGGAAAATTTGTATGTTAATTTTCCAGTAATGCTTTTACTTGTCTTTTTCACTGTAATAAACTTCGAAAACTATCACAAATAATTTTCGTAACCCGGATTATGTATATTGATGCATTGGAATGAAATATGCAACCGTAAAAACAGAAGCGCATAGTTTAGCATATCCTGAACGGCGGCCATCTTGAAATTCAATATGGCGCCCACAGAGGTTGAGTTTCTAGTGCAGTGGTTCTCAACCTTGTTTGCCCCATAAACCCCTTTCACCATATGTCAGAATGTCATTCCCCCTCCTTTCCAAGATTGTCTGCCTCAAAAAGTGCATTCCAAATATTATGCATATAATACTGAAAATCCTTTATTTTTTCCATATTAGTATCAGTTTCCCCCCCCCCTTAAAACCTGAGGGGGGGAAATTCCCCCCCGGTTGAGAACCCCTGTTCTAGTGGTTCCATATCTGAAGATATTTACTATGTATTACTCTATATCTGTGCCAACGTAGATGCTTTCATCATAAAATGCACAATTGTTTGGCTATGCCGCTGTACTATGAACACCAATATGGTTCTTGGCTGCCGAGTCCTGCAAGAACCTTGTATTGAAAGATTATTTAACCAGAAAGACCGATACAGAGTCGTTAATATCATCATGGCTGAACCAGTTGAGAGCCTAAGATCTCTTGAATGCACCTGATATATACTGTACATTTATATCGAGGAAGAAGGGTTACATTTAGTATCGACTGTAATAGTTGACGTAAGATGGTGGTAGTAAGAACCTATCTGAATGTTACCACGATTATCAATTCATTATTTATATTTTTATTTTTGTTTTCGTTTATATTAGAAGTGCATACATATTTTACAGTGGTGTTTGATATACATAAATATGATGAGGGAATCAGTACAACGTGGGTTGTATTAACGTGGAACAAGAGGACAGAACTGTCGGCATCATTTCTTGTCGGCAAATCTAATTATTGCAATGGTAATTTCTAGTTGTCTACATGAGAATTTCTGTTATACCGGTTTTGGTGGTACAATAAAGGTAGGAATGTAAAGTAGGTTTTACAAAAATATTAATACTTGGACAAGAGATACTTTAAGATTTAATGGAAGGGAGTTTAGTCTTTGCTCGGATGGGTGGGGGCAAGTTGGTCCACCCCTTCCAACCATGATATTTTATGGAGGTCTGGGACTGAGGAGCGCTCTGGGTGTCTTTAAGTTGTATCTCTTATTCCGGAACTGGAAATAATTATTGTCCATCAAGTGATTGACCGATTTATAAACAAATAGGGCACAGCAGTAGGTGTTAATATCCTCGAATTTTAACATTTTCAATTTAGCAAATGGTTCGGAAGTGTGATCAGGTTTTCTGTTAGGTCAATGTCCACACCACTCTTTTGTACAGTAATAAGGGGTTGTGTTTTTGAAGAGCCAGAACTCCCTTAGTGTGTGTAACAAGTATTGGTAAACAAGATAATAAATTTTTAATTGTAAGTGACTGAAGAGTGCGATACAGGTTACCGCACTGTTTATTGACTTTACTGTGAATGACTTGCATGTGGTTTCTCCAGCCAAGTTTCTTTTCAACAATAAACCCAAGGAATTTAGTATTTTCTTCACGTTTGAAGACTATTACCAAGGTTCAGGGGGTCCAAGTCTGGTGGTAGGTCCTCACTTGCTCAATTCAGTGTTCATAGTTCTCAAGGAACGGAGAAGAGTTGCTGGCATAGACTACTATCGTCTGCATATAAGCTGTATTCTAGGATTGCTAGAGTGAACTTTATCGTCTATGTACAGTAAGAACAATACAGGACCGAAAATGGCGCCTTGAGGGACGTCATGCAAAATTGGTGAAGTCAGATGGATTATTATAGCAGACATACTGCTTCCTGTTACAGATACGAGGTAAACCAATTGTGGGATAAGCCCCTGTTACCCCCCACACACACACACACACACACACACACACACACAGACAGAGAGAGAGAGCCACAATAAGATAAACTAGACGAGAGAGAAAGAGAGGGTGACGACGACGAATTTGCCGAGGTGTTTTAAATATAAAACAGATGGTCGTCGCTTAGGGCTACGATTGCTCTCAGAGGCAGTATATCGTTCCCTGCAGGAGAGAACACCTTTCGTCCACCTAACATATACCAAGAAGATATTACACCAGCTCTCGTCCACCTAACATATACCAAGAAGATATTACACCAGCTCTCGTTGGTCAAACCCTAGACTCTAAAACGCGAGTGTGATTGTGAACTACTAAATCATCTAAAAACTCTAAATAACTTTTTAATAAGTATATTTATGTACTGTATTTGATTATATACAAATTGTTTCCTGATGTATCAACAGTTGTAACACTAGTTTTATTTAAGATGTTGACACTATATTGTTTGTATTACTCATACTATGTCTTGAGATAACAGCATTTGTTTTATGTGAATTGTTCTTTAACAGGTTTTGACCGAATTATATGGTACGCGTCATCGTTATGGGTTTATTTCTCCAACAACAAATCAATAATGCTCCTATGAGCGTTAACAGCCCCTAACGCCGTAATTGTCAAGCTTTGACAGGAGGATGGTATGGTTGACAGTATCAAAGGCTTTAGAGAGGATCCAGGAATATTCAGACTGAACTGACTGTTGGCAAAGGATTTTAAAAGGTCATTGGTCAGGGATAGCAGAGCCCTCTCAGTCGACCTTCCAGCTCTAAATCCAAACGGAGTCTAAGAATGTTATTGACACTGCAAAAGGAATATTCTACTCCACGCTAGCTTCTCCAGTATCCTAAAGCTGGGAGGACTGATATGGGGTGGTAATTCTTGAAAAGACCATTATCCCCAGATTATTTTTATCTGCTGGGTGAACTGAGCAATTTTTAGTTCATCCGGAAAGACGCCACTAGTGAAGGAGTTACAACATATGTGTAGAACAGGTAGTAATAAGTGGGCTACTTTCTTAATGATGCTCATTGGTATATTGTCTTTGCCTGCTGCTGCATTTTTGTGGTCAATAATTCCTCTGCCGTGAAGGGATAAGAACTCCTTTTGCTTTCTGCTTTGCAGGTAGGCTTTAATTCCTCGTGGTGATTAGGGACGCTCTTTGCAAGATTTTTGCTACCATTAAGTACTTGAAGTGGTTGTTAATGAGGGAGGGTTCCGTTACAACTGAATCGTTTATCATAAAAGCAGGGAAGTTTCCTTGCGGTTGCCTGATGCTGACTGGAGCTTATTTGCGTAATAGCTACGTCTGGCATTTCTAATGTCTAAGGTTACTCTTTTTCTGATACTTCGGTAAGCATCGCCGAAAGATATTGATTTTTTGCAAATTTTCTTTGTAGTTTCTTTTATCATTGCCTTGATTCCACTTGTAAAATAGGGTTTAGAGTAAGATAGTTTTTACTAACCTCGTCTTGAGGGGAAACATTTATCAAAGCAAGCACTGAAGGTGCAAGAGAAGTGCAGCAGCTCACGTTAGGGTTCTCAGACCAACAAGATCGCACTCAGCATTCATTAGGTCGTTTTCAAGCAGGAGCTTCTTGTCGGCGCAGTAGTCTTTGTATTTTATTGAAACAACTAGATCTTTCAGGATTTGACTGATTTATACATGACAAAAACTGGGAAGTATTCCGAGGTATTGTTGTAAATAATTTCACTATCAGAGTGGCAGTTACTCTGGTGGGTTTGGTTATCGTGTTGAACAGCTTCAAATGACAGGTAATAAGAGGTCTATTAGTAATAGACTATTACTGAGGTGCCAGTTCCTGATTTTAATAGGTCAAGGTTGAAATCTTCTGTGATGTAGCAAAGTTTCCTCTGTAAACTAATGAAAGAGAAGTTCCGAAAATTTATAAAGTTCCTTACAATAGTGTGGGGTCGTCTGTAGATTACTCGTACTAGGATATTTCGTGTCGTTACGGAATTTAGTGAAAACCACTCCACATGAATTCCTCTGGAACCTTTAAATCGTCTTAGAAGTGCTATACTTCATATCAACATACAGGGCAACACCACCACCACTGTGTCGTGACGTATTGACGCAGTGTTATGATTAGGAATATTATACAAATGATCAGTATCGTAGGGTTTCTCTGCAGTTTGGTGCCTTTGACTATTATATAAAATATGAACCGTGAGCTACGACCTTCCTATAGCCCATCAGAGCTTCAACTTGCTGTGTTGAAGAGATAAACTACCAGTACTGTGGGTGTAGATTAACACGGTATAACCTTTTTCTTCTCTATTTTTAGTTTTTATCCCCCCAGGCCCCGTTATAGGTCGTTCGACCTGTGCCCGGGTGGGCTAATTCCTGTAAAAAAAACAGTCGTAAGCATTTGGCTGTCATGCTTATCAGTCGTGTCGCTCCCAAGCTGTACGGAGGTTACTTTCTAGTAATTACTTCACGAAAGGTGCCATGTATTAGTCTTCGTTAAATTTTATTCAAATGTTAGTTTTTTTCTTGTTAGAATAATTTTGAGTTCGTTGTACGTTCGTGTTTTTGTGAATGTTTAATAATAAAAAATATAGCAGAGGAATCCCAACATTTGGACAGCTATTATAAAGTCTAGTTTATGTAAAAAACATAATTAATCTTTGTAGATACGTTATTTAAGATGCTCTTCATAATTTAGTGTAATGCTATCCTCCTCCTTTCAGGACGACTCTACTCCCATACTTGTATGTCGGAAAGCACAATTTTATACTGATGATCCCTTCCACACTGGCCAGCACGGATACCCATACGGCAACACCAGGTCTAACAAATACGAGTCTTCAAACTCGCGCATCATCAACGCATATGGGAAGGAGAGATTCGACAGTGAAAAGTGGTACGTGATGGGTGTGGGTCACAGCCTCAACAAGTGTAGTGACGAGAGCTACCACAAACGACACAAGAGCCACCAGGTGTTCACGCCCGTCCACGAATACCTCTCCTTCATACACGCCCACCTGGATATCCAGTACAGTGAACCAAATCCTTACTGAAGATTTAAACTAGTTTTTCCTCTTTCCATTGTGCCGCATATAAAATAAATTTTAATAAATCTCCTTCAGTTCTTTTTACTGGATACCTGTAGCGCATCAATACACGTTAAGGTAGTGTGTGCTCGCGCCTCTTAACTACGGAGGCCTGGGATCTAGTGACGGTACTGAATATGGCCGGTTTTCTTGATGCTCGGGTGTCCTCCTGTACTAACATTTCACTACCAAGATGAAAAAGTCTAGGTACACGAGCCTAGCACTCTTGTCTGGGAGGTACTACTTTAAGGGTAATTTGAATATTAATGGGGGGATTCCTCGTGGTTTGAACCCTTAAGCAACTTCAGAGGGAGACGGTGCCTAGTGATACAAAAATGTTACATTATTTACAGTGACATTCTGGGAGCACAGCTGATAACACCAATCCTCCTCCTCCTCCTCAAAAAAAAACTCGCCCACTATCGCGGTACATTCTGGATCAAAACGGTTTCTTCTCGTGCAATACTTGACGGAAGAAATATTGATGATAGTCTCCCTACTTCCTTGACCAGCAGATTAACTACATGTACCTACGTCGCCTATCGACTCCACTCCCTCCACTTACCTTCTTTTCTCCTAATTAATCTGGAAAGGTTTATAATAACGGTACCCCATCTGAATCACGTACCTGTGTTGCCCACGACACACCCTGGCACCTTGTGTTGCCCACGACACACCCTGGCACCTTGTGTGGCCCAGACACACCCTGGCACCTTGTGTTGCCCACGACACACCCTGGCACCTGTGTTGCCCACACACACCCTGGCACCTTGTGTTGCTCCACGACACACCCTGGCACCTAGGCGTCCACGACACACCCTGGCACCTTGTGTTGCCCACGACACACCCTGGCACCTTGTGTGTCCCACGACACACCTCTGGCACCTTGGTGTGGCCCACGACACACCCTTGGCACCTTTGTGGCCCACGACACCCTTGGCACCTTGTGTTGCCCACGACACACCCTGGCACCTTGGTTGCCCACGACACACCCTGGCACCTTGTGTTGCCCACGACACACCTTGCACCTTGTGTTGCCCACGACACACCCTGGCACCTTGTGGCCCACGACACACGCACCTTGTGTGGCCCACGACACACCCTGGCACCTTGTGTGTGGCCCACGACACACCCTGGCACCTTGTGTGGCCTACGACACACCCTGGGCACCTTGGGGGCCCACGACACACCCTGGCACCTTGTGTGGCCCACGACACACCCTGGCACCTTGTGGGCCCACGACACCCTGGCACCTTGTGTGGCCCACGACACACCCTGGCACCTTGTGTGGCCCTATTACACCCCTGGCACCTTGTGTGGCCCCACGACACACCTGGGCACCTTGTGTGGCCCACACACACCCTGCACCTTGTGTGGCCCACGACACCCTGGCACCTTGTGTGGCCCACGACACACCCTGGCACCTTGTGTGTGGCCCACGACACACCCTGGCACCTTGTGTGGCCCACACACACCCCTGCACCTTGTGTGGCCCACGACACACCCCTGGCACCTTGTGTGCCCACGACACACCCCGGGACCTTGTGTGGCCCACGACACCCTGGCACCTTGTGTGCTCCACGACACCCCGGCACCTTTGTGTGGCCACGACACACCCCTGGCACTCTGGGCCCACGACACACCCCGGCACCTTGTGTGGCCCACGACACACCCCTGGCACCTTGGGTGCCACGACACACCCTGGCACCTGTGTGGCCCACGACACACCTCTGGTGGGGGCCCCACACACCCTGGCACCTTGTGTGGCCCCGACACCCCCGGCACCTTGTGTGGCCCACGACACACCCCTGGCACCTTGTGTGGCCCCACACACCCTGGAAACCTTGTGTGGCCCACGACACACCCTGCACCTTGTGTGGCCCACGACACACCCTGGCACCTTGTGTGGCCCACGACACCCCCTGGCACCTTGTGTGGCCCACACACACCCCTGGCACCTTGTGTGGCCCACGACACACCCTGCACCTGTGTGGCCCACGACACACCCCTGGCACCTTGTGTGGCCCACGACACACCCCGGCACCTTGTGTGTGGCCCACGACACACCCTGGCACCTTTGTGTGGCCCACGACACCCCTGCACCTTGTGTGGCCCACGACACACCCTGGCACCTTGTGGCCCACGACACACCCCTGCACCTTGTGTGGGCCCACGACACACCCCCGGCACCTTGTGTGGCCCACGACACACCCCTGGCACCTTTGTGTGGCCCACGACACCCTGGCACCTTGTGTGGCCCACGACACACCCCGGCACCTTGTGTGGCCCACGACACCCCTGGCACCTTGTGTGGCCCACGACACACCCTGGCACCTTGTGTGGCCCACGACACACCCCGGCACCTAGGTGGCCCACGACACCCTGGCACCTTGTGTGGCTATGACACACCCTGGCACCTTGTGGGCCCACGACACCCCGGCACCTTGTGTGGCCCACGACACCCCGGCACCTTGTGTGGGCCCACGACACACCCCGGCACCTTGTGTGGGCCCACGACACACCTTGCACCTTGTGTGGCCCACGACACACCCCTGCACCTTGTGTGGCCCACACACACCCCTGGCACCTTGTGTGGGCCCCACGACACACCCCCTGGCACCTTGTGTGGCCCCACACACCCGGCACCTTGTGTGGCCCACGACACACCCCGGCACCTTGTGTGGCCCACGACACCTGGCACCTTTTTACGACACACACCCCGGCACCTGTGTGGCCCACGACACACCCTTGGCACCTTGTGTGGCCCACGACACACCCTGGCACCTTGTGTGGGCCCACGACACACCCCTGGCACCTGTGTGGCCCACGACACACCCTGGCACCTTGTGGCCCACGACACACCCCGGCACCTTGTGTGGCTCCACGACACACCCCGGCACCTTGTGTGGCCCACGACACACCCTCGCACCTTGTGTGGCCCACGACACACCTGGCAGCACCTTGTGTGCCCACGACACACCCCTGGCACCTGTGGCCCACGACACACCCCGGCACCTTGTGTGGCCCACGACACACCCCTGGCACCTTGTGTGGCTCCACGACACACCCCTGGCACCTTGTGTGGCCCACGACACACCCTGGCACCTTGTGTGGCCCACGACACACCCCTGGCACCTTGTGTGGCCCACGACACACCCCTGGCACCTGTGTGCCCACGACACACCCTGGCACCTTGGTGGCCCACGACACACCCGGCACCTTGTGTGGCCCACGACACACCCCGGCACCTTGTGCGGCCCACGACACACCCCGGCACCTTGTGCGGCCCACGACACACCCCGGCACCTTGTGCGGCCCACGACACACCCCGGCACCTTGTGTGGCCCACGACACACCCCGGCACCTTGTGTGGCCCACGACACACCCCGGCACCTTGTGTGGCCCACGGCGCACCCCGGCACCGTGTGTGGCCCACGGCGCACCCCGGCACCGTGTGTGGCCCACGGCGCACCCCGGCACCGTGTGTGGCCCACGGCGCACCCCGGCACTCAGGGGTACCCACGACACACCCCAGCACCTGTGCGGCCCACGACACACCCCTGGCACTCAGGGTGGCCCACGACACACCCTCTCTGGCACTCCAGTGCCCGGCTGGCACACCCTGGCACCCAGTGGCCCACGGCACCCCTGGCACTCCAGGCGGCCCACGGCACACCCCGGCACCGTGTGTGGCCCACGGCACACCCCGGCACCGTGTGTGGCCCACGGCACACCCCGGCACCGTGTGTGGCCCACGGCACACCCCGGCACCGTGTGTGGCCCACGGCACACCCCGGCACCGTGTGTGGCCCACGGCACACCCCGGCACCGTGTGTGGCCCACGGCACACCCCGGCACCGTGTGTGGCCCACGGCACACCCCGGCACCGTGTGTGGCCCACGGCACACCCCGGCACCGTGTGTGGCCCACGGCGCACCCCGGCACCGTGTGTGGCCCACGGCGCACCCCGGCACCGTGTGTGGCCCACGGCGCACCCCGGCACCGTGTGTGGCCCACGGCGCACCCCGGCACCCGTGTGTGGCCCATTGGCACACCCCGGCACCGTGTGTGTGGCCCACGGCGCACCCACGGCACCCCGGCATCGTGTGCGCTCCACGGCGCACCCCGCACCGTGTGGCCCACTTGGCGCACCCTGGCACCGTGTGTGGCCCACGGCGCACCCCGGCACTGGGGTGTGTGTGGCCCACGGCGCACCCCTGGCACCGTGTGTGCCCACGGCGCAATTCCCGGCACCGTGTGTGTGGCCCATTTGCGCACCCCGGCACCGTGTGTGCCCACGGCGCACCTCGGCACCGTGTGGCCCACGGTGTTCCCGGCACCGTGTGTGGCCCACGGCGCACCCCGGCACCGTGTGGGCCCACGGCGCACCCCGGCACCGTGTGGGCCCACGGCGCACCCCGGCACCGTGGGCTCCACGGCGCACCCCGGCACCGTGTGGGGCCCACGGCTTAATTTTCGGCACCGTGTGGGGCCCACGGCGCACCCCGGCACCGTAAAGCCTTACGGCGCACCCCGGCACCGTGGGGCCCACGGCACCCCGGCACTGTGTGGGGCCCATTTGGCGCACCCCGGCACCGTGTGGGGCCCACGGCGCACCCCACCGTGGGGCCCACGGCGCACCCCGGCACCGTAGCCCACGGCGCACCCCGGCACCGTGTAAGTGGCCCACGGCGCACCCGGCAGTAGCCCACGGCGCACCCCGGCACCGTGTGTGGCCCACGGCGCACCTTCGGCACCGTGTGTGGCCCACGGCGCACCCCGGCACCGTGTGGCCCACGGCGCACCCCGGCACCGTGTGTGGCGCACCCCGGTACCGTGTGTGGCGCACCCCGGCACCGTGTGGCGCACCCCGGCACCGTGTGGCGCACCCCGGCACTGTGTGTGGCGCACCTTCGGCACCGTGTGCGCACTCCGCACCGTGTGGCGCACCCCGGCACCGTGTGGCGCACCCCGGCACCGTGTGGCGCACTCGGCACCGTGTGGCGCACCTGGCACCGTGTGTGGCGCACCCGGCACCGTGTGTGGCGCACCCGGCCGTGTGGCGCACCCCGGCACCGCAGTGGCGCACTCCTGGCACCGTGTGTGTGTGGCCCACGGCGCAATTCCTGGCACCGTGTGTGGCCAACGACACACACACACACACACTGGCAGCTGGTGGCCCACAGGACACACACTGACCGCGGTGTGGTCCACTTAACACACACACTGGCAGCCAGTGTGGCCTACTTGAAATCACTACCACACACACACACACACACACATACTGGCATCTGTGGGCCCACGGACACACACACACACACACTGGCCGCTGGTGTGGCCCACAGGACACACGCACACACAAACACTGCCGCTGTGTGCCCACGGACAAACACACTCACACTGGCAGCTGGGTGGCCCACGGACACGCACACTGATCGCTGGTGTGGCCCAGGGACACACACACACACACACACACACACACACATCTGGTGTGGCCCACGGTACACACACATAACCCTGCTAGTGTGGTCTGCGGGGACACACACAATACTGGCAGCTGATGTGGCCCACGGGACACACACACACACACGATACACACACACACGCACACACACACACATACACACACACACGCACACTGGCCGCTGGTGTGGCCCACGGGAGAGAGACATACACTGGCCGCTGGTGTGGCCCACGGGACACACACTGACCGCTGGTGTGGTCCACGGGACACACACACACACACACACACACACACACTTACACACACACACTCACACACAACATCCTTGACCACCCAAGTGTCAAGACGTACCTGGCGCTCCTCTCGGAGCAGCCAGGTCAACTGTTATGTTGGCCCATATCAACTCCCTCCCCTGGACCCTCCTCCCCACATGTTCTCGCCAGAAGTTACTATTTCATTTAGGAAAGTAATGGAACCAGTGTTAAACAGAGGTGAACAGTGGTGAACAGTGCTTAAGTCAGTGAGAACAACTCAACAGTAACAGTAGTACCCAAGTTAACCTTCACACAGTGAGGTCCCAGGTACCCAGTGATAACGGCCCGTGAGACCCAACAACCAGCGATGTGTTAATCCGTCTACGATAGGAAGGCCTGGAACCACACCTCACTCATATAACACCATCTGTGAGGGAATTACTACACCACGTGAGGCCCCTCATAACACCATATGTGAAGGAGTTACTACACCACGTGAGGCCCCTCATAACACCATCTGTGAGGGAATTACTACACCACGTGAGGTCCCTCATAACACCATCTGTGAGGGAATTACTACACCACGTGAGCCCCTCATAACACCACCATCTGTGAGGGAAATTACTAACACCACGTGAGGCCCTCATAACACCATCTGTGAGGGAATTACTACACCACGTGAGGCCCTCATAACACCATCTGTGAGGGAATTACTACACCACGTGAGGCCCCTCATAACACCATCTGTGAGGGAATTACTATACCACGTGAGGCCCCCTACACCATCTGTGAGGGAATTGAGGCCTCATAACACCATCTGTGAGGAATTACTACCACGTGAGGCCCCTCATAACACCATCTGTGAGGGAATTACTACACCTCGTGAGGCCCCTCATAACATCATCTGTGAGGGAACTACTACACCACTTGAGGTCCCTCCAAACACATCTGGGAGGGAATTACTACACCTCGTGAGGCCCCTCATAACACCATCTGGGAGGGAGTTACTACACTACGTTTTTGCTGTTCAACACCTACATTAATCTATATGTTCACTGTATGTTCCTTTACCTTTCTCTAATGAAGGCTTTTGTTAAACCACCAATGTATGTAATAAGTCATTTATGTCCAATGTATATTTTCAGCCTTCGGGCTGCAGAACTTTTTCAATAAACCGTAAATTATTATTATTATTATTATTATTATTATTATTACTATTATTATTATTATTATTATTATTATTATTATTATTATTATTATTATTATTATTATTATTATTATTATTATTATTATTATTATTATTATTATTATTCCACGAACGCAGCCGCAGACAGGGCCGTCATACATCTGGGAGGGAATTACTACACCTCGTGAGGCCCCTCATAACTATCTGGGAGGGAGTTAATACACTACGTTTTTGCTGTTCAACACCTACATTAATCTATATGTTCACCGTATGTCTTTACCTTCTAATGAAGGCTTTTGTTAAATCAATCAATGTATGTATTGTCATTTATGTCCAATGTATATTTTCAGCCTTCGGCTGCAGAACTTTTCTAATAAAACCGTCAATTATTATTATTATTATTATATTATTATTACTATTATTATTATTTATTATTATTATTATTATTATTATTATTATTATTATTATTTATTATTATTATTATTATTATTATTATTATTATTATTATTATTATTATTATTATTATTATTATTATTATTATTATTATTATTATTATTATTATTATTATTATTATTATTATTATTATTATTATTATTATTATTATTATTATTATTATTATTATTATTATTATTATTATTATTATTATTATTATTATTATTATTATTATTATTATTATTATTATTATTATTATTATATATTATTATTATTATTATTATTATTATTATTATTATTTATTATTATTACATATATATATTATTCCACCTAACGCAGCTTGAGACAGGGCCGCTATACACATAAGCCCATTAGACCGGGTAGGGAATCTCCACTAGGAAACCGGATAAAACCACCCCTGACAGACCGTACCATTACACTGAAGTTCCACGGATATGGTGGTATGATTCCGCCTCTATTGCTATTCAACGCCACTTCCCTAGCTAACAAGTTTAACGTAGCTGGCGTAACCACAGTCAGGTCAGTCAGCCATGAAGCGTCATTGCCATATGTGAGGCTTGGCAAATTGTGTCAAACGGCCATATTGAGTGATATCAACTTTCATCACCTTCGTTCACCTAGGGCGCTTGAGGGGCGTTGCCCTCTTCTGTCAAGATGACCCACGCCTGTCACGCCTGATGTTCAAGTCCCAGCAGATGGAAGCATTATGGGTAATGCTGTGCCACGCCCACCCGCTGCCACACTGCTTCTCCATCATAATCTGTGTGCATACCATCTGCCCTGCTCACCCACCAGAGACACTCTTTTCAATCATCTGCTACCACCTCTAGACCACCTTCAGAAAGTTAGGTACCCATGCCAAGGTTAGTATTGGTACGATTATAATGAAATTGACACCACTGAATCCAGGACCAGTTGTCACTATCACAAGTTGTGAACTTCTCACACACGGTCAAAATACCCTTGACCTTTATCTTAACTGGACTTAGCGGACCAGTCCTAACCACTCAACCAATGCCTTCCCTATCGGGTGTAGCACACACTTATCAGTGCTCTGGTCCCCAGCTGCCACTCCCACTCAAGTACAGAGACCACATCAAGACCTACAGGCCGATTACTGACTCTGCAGTAGCTCTTCGGGCAGTGGATAGTTCACCATCCCTGGACTGGAAGTACTTTATGTGGATGACGTGGGAAACCAATTGGAAAAATTATACAACACCACCACGTGAAGCTCACCACCACTTTTCCCCGGAGAAGTCCGTCAGATCTTCACCCAGCTGACTTCTGCCCTGGATCACACCTCGGATCAAAAGACTTATGCAACAGAGAGACAGAGCCTTTCATCTCAATGACCACATCCGGTACAGGTCCCTTCAAGAACCGAGTCATCCGCGAAATATGCACTGCAAAGAAGTCTCACTACCCAACCACCACAAATTCCTTGAAGCAGACCAACATCAGTCAATGGTATGGTAAGCTTAAAGAACCGCCAGGTGACTAAAACAACAAGACACACATCCCCTCCCCTTCCTTAGCCATCTCACTACTGCGTGTTGACGCAGCTGAGCACCAGCAACCATTTTGCCAGTTATATGCCAGGACGCTCCCCTGGCTTGACACACACAACCACTCTCCCAGCTTACCTACCAGCCCCCTCTTCCCACTGACTTAGTAGAAGAATTTGAAGTAGCAAAACGTCTGGACAAACTAAAATTGTGCTCACCAATTCCTGGCTGGTCTTACCAATGAAACTCTTCAAGGAGTTCTCCCCGAGCTTGCTACCTCATGCTCCACCATCAACGCTTCTCTCTGTCAAGCCAGATGCCCAGCTGATCAAAGACTCCTTATGTATCACCAGTGCCCAAGTCAACCAGCCCACAATCCTGTAACCAGCTACGACCTATTGCAATCGCACCCCAATACCCAGCCTTAATCTGTGAAAGTTTTGTGTTCGACTGGCTTATATGATATTGCAGGAGTCGTAGATCTCAGCAATTTGGCAATATGAAAACTTCCTCCACCACTACTGTCTTTAATAGCTTTCGATTACATATACCGCCATCTCGAGAAAAAGAAAAACGTCTGTAGCTGTCGCCTTCTGGCTTGATTTCACTAAAGACTAACTCCAGTCGATCACAATATAATCATTAACAGCTATTAACCTTGGGTTTTCGAGAAGTCTTATACCATGGCTTGCCAGATTCTCTTTGCGACTGACGCCAAGCTTGAGGGGCTGTCTCCACCTTTCAGTCACCACCTGTGGCGTCCTAAGGCACCAAGATGGGATCACCTCTGCTTCCTTATGCTTTATCAATGATGCCCTAAGAGAAACCCCTGCTCGCTGGAAATATGTCGACGACTCCACCATTGGGATCAGCGCCAACGATTCTGCCCTGACTATACCGTTCTTCAGATTTATTGAACAGTCTCCAAAACTGGGCCACCAACAACCACGTCACATCAACCATACTAAGACTATGGTTAGCACATCAACCTCTCCGACATTGTCCCACCCCTTCCACATTACTTCAGGTCCCAACGCACCCCAGGTTGTAGATTCCACGAAGCTCCTCGGCGTCACCCATAGACAACAAACTAAATTGAAACCACACGTCAGTGAAGGTCAACCTCCAGTTTGCCCCCACTTCCTCCGCCGACTCAAGTCCTCGGAGTTCCTGCACCCGAGCTCCTCAGTGTTTACTCAACATTCATACTTCCAAAGCTCACCTATACCTCCCCTTACCTGGTCTCCCTCCCCAAATGCCACACAACGTAAACACCTAGAAAAAGCAAGAGGGCATGCAAGATTATTCTTCCTTCCTACTTCTACATATCAAGAAGCGTTCAAACACACTGACCCTTTCTGACTCTAACTGACCATCACCACGAGACCTCATCAAAATTTTGTTAAGAAACTTCTGCACCATCCTCACGTTCGGCTCCTACTACCACCTGAGATCCTCAGCCTGAGAATACGGTGTTCGACACCACAACCGCATCCAGCCCATACGTGCACGAACCGACGCTGGTAACACAGCCCAGTCCCAACCATTGTAAAAATTATCAATAACTTGTAATAAAACCAGTGTATTCACCTCAGTAAACACTACTCTCTGTACCGTCACTATGTTGAAATGAACTGTAGTTTGTTTTTCCCCCATCTAGTTATTATATATCTTATTTATATCACTTATGTTATTTGTATAATATTTTTAATTCGAAACCCATTCCCCCAAATTATGTAACTGTATATTTTCAGCCTCTCATTGCCAAGCTCTTTTCAATAAACCGTTAACATACATATATTACATATACACATATACATATATATTACATACACATACATATATATATATACATGTATACATATATATATATATATTATTATTATATTATTATTATACACAATAATAATAACACCCACCTGGTCTTCCTCCTAAATGCCACACAACGTAAACACCCCAGAAAAGTGCAAAAAAGAGGGCATGCAAGATTATCTTCCCTTTCCTACTCCACATATCAAGAAGCGCTCAACACACTGACCCTTTCGACTCTCACCGACCACTACGGCCCCATCTGCAAATTTGGTAAGAAGCTTCTACACCATCCCCGACACACCGGCCCTACTACCACCTGAGATCCCCTGTCCGAGAATCTCTGCTGTTCGACACCACAACCGCATCCAGCCCATATACGTGCACGAACTGAATACAGCCCAGTCCCAACCATTGTAAAAATTATCAATAACATGTAATAAATCAGTGTATTCACTCCCAGTAAACACTGCTCCTACACTGTCACTATGTTGAAATGAACTGTAGTTTGAGCTGATCCCCATCTAAGTTATTATATGTCTTATTTATGTCACTTATGTCACTTGTATATTATTTGTAACTCGTAACCCATTCCCCAAATATGTAACTGTATATTTTCAGCCTTCTGGCTGCCAAGCTCTTTCAATAAACCGTTAATTATTATTATTATTTTTTACACACTGGCACCTGGTTTGGCTCACGGAACACACACACATTGGGAGGTGTGGCCCACGGGACACACACACACACACTGGCAGCTGGTGTGGCCCACGGGACACACACGCACTGGCAGCTGGTGTGGCCCACGGGACACACACACACACTGCCGCTGGTGTGGCCCACGGAATACACACACACACTGGCCGCTGGTGTGGCCCACGGGACACACGCACTGGCAGCTGGTGGCCCACGGGAGACACACACACACACACACACACACACACTGGCCGCTGGTGTGCCTGCGGGACACACACACTGGCCGCTGGTGGTCCACGGAACACACACACACACAAACACACACTGGCACCTGGTGTGCCCACGAAACACACACAAACACACTGGCAACTGGTGGCCCACGGAACACACACACACACACACACACACACAAACACACACACACACACACACACACACACACACACATACACACATAGCTGGTGGCCCACGGGACACACACACTGCCGCTGGTGGTCCACGGGACACATATTGGCAGCTGGTGTGACCCACGGGACACACACACAGGCAGTTGGTGTGGCCCGGCCACGCACTGGTCGCTGGTGTGGCCCACGGGACACGCATACATTAGAAGGTGTGGCCCACGGGACACACACTAGCATCTGTGGCCCACGGGACACACACTGGCAGCTGGTGTGGCCCACGGGACACACACTGGCAGCTAGTGTGGCCCACGGGAGACACACTGGCAGCTGGTGTGGCCCACATGTGGGGGACACAAACACACACTGGCAGCTGGTGTGGCCCACTCTGGGGGACACAAACACACACTAGCAGCTGGTGTGACACAAACACACACACACACACACACAGATAGCTGGTGTGGCCACGTGACACACACACACACACACATACACTGGCATCTGGTGTGGCCCAGAGACACACTGGCATGGTGTGGCCCACGGAACTCACATATGCACACACACACACTGGCAGCTGTTGTGGCCCACAGGACACACACACACACACACACACCAGACTGGCGTGGCCTCGGGGAGGACACACTGGCGGCTTGGCCCATGGGGGGTACACAATCACTGGCTGCTAGTGGCACACGTGGGGGGACACACAGGCAGCAGGTGTGGCTCACGGGGACACACAGGCAGCAGGTGTGGTGGGGTGTGCACTCACATTGGCAGCTGGTGTGGCCCACGGGGGGGGGACTCACTGGCTGCTGGTGTGGCACACGGAGGACACACACACTAGCAGCTGGTGGTGTGGCCCACGGGGGGGACCAGAGCAGCAGGTGTGGCTCACGGGGCGGACACACAGGCAGCAGGTGTGGCCCAGGGTGTACACACGCCTCACACATTGGCAGCTGGTGTGGCCCACGGGGGGACACTCACTGGCTGCTGGTGTGGCACACGGAGGGACACACACACTAGCAGCTGGTGTGGCCCCGGAACACCACACTAACATGGGTGTGGCCCACGGGGTGGGGGAGACACCTCACTGGCTGCTGGTGTGGCACACGGAGGACACACACACTAGCTGGTGTGTGGCCACGGAACACACACACACTAGCAGCTGGTGTGGCCCACGGAACACACACTGCAGCTGGTGTGGCCCACGGGGGGACACTCACTGGCTGCTGGTGTGGCCACGGAGGGGACACACACACTGTGTGTGTGAACACACACACCAGCAGCTGGTGTGGCAGGGGGACCTCACTGGCTGCTGGTGTGGCCGGGGACACAGTGTGGCCCACTGGGCTGGAGGGACACACACTGGCAGCTGGTGTGGCCCACGGAACACACACACTAGCAGCTGGTGTGGCCCACACATAGCTGTGGCCCCAGGGGGACACTCACTGGCTGCTGGTGTGGCCCAGGAACACAACTGGCAGCTGGTGTGGCCCAGGAACACACACACTAGCAGCTGGTGTGGGGAACACACACACCAGCAGCTGGTGTGGCCACCACACACACTGGCAGCTGGTGTGGCCCCGGGGGACACTGGCTGCTGGTGTGGCACGAGACCACACTAGCAGCTGGGTGGCCCACTCGAACCACACACTGGCAGCTGGTGTGGCCACAGGAACACACACCAGCAGCTGGTGGCCACAGGCACACACACACTGCAGCTGGTGTGGCCCATGGAACACACACTGGCAGCTGGTGTGGCCCACGGGGGACACTCACTGGCTGCTGGTGGCACACGGAGGACACACACACACCAGCAGCTGGTGTGGCCCACGGAAACACACACACTGGCAGCTGGTGTGGCCCACGGGGGGTGACCACACTGGCAGCTGGTGTGGCACGGGAGGGACACACACACTGGCAGCTGGTGTGGCCCACAGGGGGGGACACACACTGGCTGCTGGTGTGGCACACGGAGGGACACACACTGGCATGTGGTGTGTACAGGACACACACTGGGGGGGAGACACACACTGTGGTGTGGCCCACGGAGACACACTGGCAGCTGGGTGGCTGGGACAACACACACTGGCGGCTGGTGTGGCCACAGGTGGCACTGGGGCTGAGCGGCAGGGACACACACGGCTGGTGACAACTGGCTGGTGTTGGCCCACACAGGACACACTGGCAGCTGGTGTGTGGCACCAGCCTGAGACCACCACGCGTGGTGGCACTGGGACTGGCAGCTGGTGTGGCCCAGGGGACACACACTGGCAGCTGGTGTGGCACACACGCACACTGGAGTGTGTGGCCCACGGAACCAATGACACACACTGGCAGCTTGTGGCCCACAGGACACACACACACACACACACACACACACACACAGGTGGGCCGCTGGTGTTACCAAACACACACACACTAGCAGCTGGGTGGCTGATGGTACATAGACACACACACACACACACTGGCAGCTGGTGTGAGGACAACTGGCAGCTGGGTGTGGTGGTACACATGAACTTCACACACACACACTGGCAGCTATGGTGATGGTAGACACACACACACACACACTGGCAGCTGGGTGATATTTATGAACACACTGGCAGCTGGGTGGCCTGATGGTACATAGACACACACACACACAGTGACACACACTGGCAGCTGGTGATGGTACATAGACACACTGCAGCTGGTTGATGTGGTACACAGAGACACACACACACTGGCAGCTGGCTGATGGTACACATGAACACACACACACACACTGGCAGCTGGGTGTGATGGTGCCCATGAACACACACACACACACACACTGGCTGGGTGTGATGGTACACATGGACCCACACACACACACACTGGCAGCTGGGTGTGATGGTGCAGACACACACACACTGGCAGCTGGTGTGTGGTGCAGACACACACACACACACTGGCTGCTGATTGCTGATGGGCCATATAGACACACACACACACACACACTGGGTGGCTGATGGTACATAGACACACACACACACTGCAGCTGAAGTGGCTGATGGTGCCATGAACCACACTGGCAGCTGGTTGGTGTATAGACACACACCACACACACACACTGGCAGCTGGGTGGCTGATGTTGCCAGACACACACACACACTGGCAGCTTTCTATGCACACACACACACTGGCAGCTGGGTTGGCTGATGGTACACATGAACACACACACACACTGGCAGGCTGGTGGCTGATGGTACCTGAACACACACACACACACTGGCTGGTGTTGTTGGCCACGAACACACACACACTGGCAGCTGGATGGCTGATGGTACACATACACACACACACACTGGCTGGCTGATGGTACACATGAACACACACACACTGGCGCTGTGGTGATGCGACACACTGGCAGCTGGGTGGCTGATGGTACACATGAACACACACACACCACACACACTGGCAGCTGGGTGGCTGATGGTGCCCACACCACCATGAACACACACACACACTGGCAGCTGGTGGCTGATGGTGCACGCACACTGGCAGCTGGGTGGCTGATGGTACACATGAACACACACACACCACACTGGCAGCTGGGTGGCTGATGGTACACATGAACACACACACACACTGGCAGCTGGGTGGCTGATGGTATAGACACACACACACACTGGCGCTGGTTGTGATGGCAACACACCAGGGCACACACTGGCGTGGGTGGTGTGGACACACCACTGGCGGACACCACTGGCAGCTGGGTGGCTGATGGTACAGAACACACACACACACACACTGGCAGCTGGGTGGCTGATGGTACACATGAACACACACACACACACACACTGGCAGCTGGAGTGGCTGATGGTACATAGACACACACACACACTGGCAGCTGGAGTGGCTGATGGTACCTTAACACACACACACACACACTGGCAGCTGGAGTGGCTGATGGTACCACACAGACACACACACACACACAGCAGCTGGGTGGCTGATGGTACACATAGACACACACACACACACACTGGCAGCTGGAGTGGCTGATGGTACACATGAACACCACACACACTGGCAGCTGGATTGGCTGATGGTACATAGACACACACACACACACACTGGCAGCTGGAGTGGCTGATGGTACACATGAACACACCTGGCAGCTGGGTGGCTGATGGTACATAGACACACACACACACACACACTGCAGCTGGTGTGGCTGATGGTACATAGACACACACACACACACACTGGCAGCTGGTGTGGCTGATGGTACATAGACACACACACACTGGCAGCTGGGTGGCTGATGGTACACATAGACACACACACACACACACACTGGCAGCTGGTGTGGCTGATGGTCCACATGAACACACACACACACACACACTGGCAGCTGGTGTGGCTGATGGTACACACATAGACACACACACACTGGCAGCTGGAGTGGCTGATGGTACACATAGACACACACACACACACACTGGCAGCTGGTGTGGCTGATGGTACACATAGACACACACACACACACACACACTGGCAGCTGGTGTGTGGCTGATGGTACACATAGACACACACACACACACACACACACTGGCAGCTGGTGTGGCTGATGGTACATAGACACACACACACACACACACACTGGCAGCTGGAGTGGCTGATGGTACACATAGACACACACACACACACACACTGGCAGCTGGTGTGATGGTACACATAGACACACACACACACACACTGGCAGCTGGTGTGGCTGATGGTACATACACACACACACACACACACACACTGGGCTGGGTGGCTGATGGCATGAACCCACACACACTGGCAGCTGGGTGGCTGATGGTACCACACACACACACACACACTCAGCTGGTGGCTGATGGTACATAGACACACACACACACACACACTGGCAGCTGGGTGGCTGATGGTACACATAGACACACACACACTGGCAGCTGGTATGGCTGATGGTACACATAGACACACACACACACACACACTGGCAGCTGGGTGGCTGATGGTACATAGACACACACACACACACACACACTGGCAGCTGGATGGCTGATGGTACACATAGACACACACACACACACACTGGCAGCTGGGTGGCTGATGGTACACATACACACACACACACACACACTGGCAGCTGGTGTGGCTGATGGTACATAGAACACACACACTGGCAGCTGGGTGGCTGATGGTACACATGAACACACACACACACACACTGGCAGCTGGTGGGCTGATGGTACACATAGACACACACACACTGGCAGCTGGTGGGCTGATGGTACACATAGACACACACACACACACACTGGCAGCTGGGGTGGCTGATGGTACATGAACACACACACACACTGGCAGCTGGAGTGGCTGATGGTACACATACACACACACACACACACACACTGGCAGCTGGAGTGGCTGATGGTACACATGAACACACACACACGCAGCAGCTGGAGGCTGATGGTACATAGACACACACACACACACACACTGGCAGCTGGGTGGCTGATGGTACACATACACACACACACACACACTGGCAGCTGGGTGGCTGATGGTACACATAGACACCACACACACTGGCAGCTGGGTGGCTGATGGTACCAGACACACACACACACACACACTGGCAGCTGGGTGGCTGATGGTACACATAGACACACACACACACACACTGGCAGCTGGGTGGCTGATGGTACACATGAACACACACACACACACACTGGCAGCTGGAGTGGCTGATGGTCCACATAGACACACACACACACACACTGGCAGCTGGTGGCTGATGGTGCAGACACACACACTGGCAGCTGGAGTGGCTGATGGTACACACACACACACACACACACTGGCAGCTGGGTGGCTGATTGTACATGAACACACACACACACACACTGGCAGCTGGGTGGCTGATGGTACACATGAACACACACACACACCAGCAGCTGGGGGCTGATGGTACACATAGACACACACACACTGGCGGGTGGTACACACACACACACTGGCAGCTGGTGGCTGATGGTACACATAGACACACACACACACTGGCAGCTGGGTGGCTGATGGCCCATAGACACACACACACACACACACACACTGGCAGCTGGGTGTGGCTGATGGTACACATAGACACACACACACACACACACTGGCAGCTGGTGTGGCTGATGGTACCACATAGACACACACACACACTTGGCTGGTGTGGCTGATGGTACATAGACACACACACACACAGCAGGTGGAGTGGCTGATGGTACACATACACACACACACACACACACTGGCAGCTGTGGCTGATGGTACACATGAACACACACACACACACACTGGCAGCTGGAGTGGCTGATGGTACATAGACACACACACACACCTGGCAGCTGGGTGGCTGATGGGAACACACACACACACACTGGCAGCTGGGTGGCTGATGGTACACATAGACCACACACACACACACACGCAGCTGGTGTGGCTGATGGTAACATGAACACACACACACTGGCAGCTGGGTGGCTGATGGTACACAACACACACACACACACACTGGCAGCTGGGTGGCTGATGGTACACATAGACACACACACACTGGCAGCTGGGTGGCTGATGGTACACATAACACACACACACACACACACACTGGCAGCTGGAGTGGCTGATGGTACACATAGACACACACACACTGGCAGCTGGTGTGGCTGATGGTACACATGAACACACACACACACACACTGGCAGCTGGAGTGGCTGATGGTACACATGAACACACACACACACACACTGGCAGCTGGAGTGGCTGATGGTACACATGAACACACACACACACTGGCAGCTGGGTGGCTGATGGTACACATAGACCACACACACACACACACTGGCAGCTGGGTGGCTGATGGTGCATAGACACACACACACACTGGCAGCTGGTGTGGCTGATGGTACACATAGACACACACACACACACACACTGGCAGCTGGGTGGTGAGGTGCCACATGACCACACACACACACACACTGGCAGCTGGGTGGCTGATGGTACACATGAACACACACACACACTGGCAGCTGGGTGGCTGATGGTACACATAGACACACACACACACACACTGGCAGCTGGGTGGCTGATGGTAATAGACACACACACACACACACACTGGCAGCTGGTGTGGCTGATGGTACCACATAGACACACACACACACACACACGCAGCTGGGTGGCTGATGGTACACATGAACACACACACTGGCAGCTGGGTGGCTGATGGTATGACACACACACCACACTGGCGTGTGGCTGATGGTACACATAGACACACACAACACACTGGCAGCTGGAGTGGCTGATGGTACACATAGACACACACACACACACACTGGCAGCTGGTGTGTGATGGTACACATAGACACACACACACACACACACACTGGCAGCTGGTGTGATGTACATAGACACACACACACACACTGGCCTGGTGTGGCTGATGGTACACATGAACACCACACACTGGCAGCTGGAGTGGCTGATGGTACACATGAACACACACACACTGGCAGCTGGTGTGGCTGATGGCACATAGACACACACACACACACACACACTGGCAGCTGGAGTGGCTGATGGTACATGAACACACACACACACACACACTGGCAGCTGGAGTGGCTGATGGTACACATAGACACACACACACACACTGGCAGCTGGAGTGGCTGATGGTACACACAGACACACACACACACTGGCAGCTGGAGTGGCTGATGGTGCACATAAACACACACACACACACACACTGGCAGCTGGGTGGCTGATGGTACACATAGACACACACACACTGGCAGCTGAGTGGCTGATGGTACACATGAACACACACACACACACACTGGCAGCTGGTGTGGCTGATGGTACATAGACACACACACACACACACTGGCAGCTGGTGTGTGATGGTGCACATAGACACACACACACACACACACACACTGGCAGCTGGAGTGGCTGATGGTACGAACACACACACACACACACACTGGCAGCTGGGGTGGCTGATGGTACCTGAACACACACACACACACACACTGGCAGCTGGTGTGGCTGATGGTACACATAGACACACACACACACACACTGGCAGCTGGGTGGCTGATGGTACACATAGACACACACACACACACACCTGGCAGCTGGTGTGGCTGATGGTACATAGACACACACACACTGGCAGCTGGGTGGCTGATGGTACATAGACACACACACACACTGGCAGCTGGGTGTGATGTGCACATGAACACACACACACACACACACTGGCAGCTGGGTGGCTGATGGTACATAGACACACACACTGGCAGCTGGGTGGCTGATGGTGCTGAACACACACACACACTGGCAGCTGGGTGGCTGATGGTACACATAGACACACACACACACACACCTGGCAGCTGGGTGGCTGATGGTGCCACATAGACACACACACTGGCAGCTGGTGTGGCTGATGGTACATAGACACACACACACACACACACTGGCAGCTGGGTGGCTGATGGTACACATGAACACACACACACACACACTGGCAGCTGG
This sequence comes from Homarus americanus, assembly GCF_018991925.1. Classification (NCBI taxonomy): domain Eukaryota; kingdom Metazoa; phylum Arthropoda; class Malacostraca; order Decapoda; family Nephropidae; genus Homarus; species Homarus americanus. The sequence goes on along the minus strand of NW_024720773.1, from coordinate 204,102 downwards.
GTGGCTGATGGTGCACATGAGCACACACACACACACACTGGCAGCTGGGTGGCTGATGGTACACATGAACACACACACACACACACACGCACAGCTGGGTGGCTGATGGTACACATAGACACACACACACTGGCAGCTGGTGGCTGATGGTACACATAGACACACACACACACTGGCAGCTGGTGTGGATGGTCACATAGCACACACACACACTGGCAGCTGGGTGGCTGATGGTACACATGAACACACACACACACACTGGCAGCCTGGGGTGGCTGATGGTGCCACATGAACACACACACACTGGGTACGGCAGCTGGGTGGCTGATGGTACACGGAACACACACACACTGGCAGCTGGGTGGCTGATGGTGCCCAGACACACACACACACACTGGCTGGTGATGGTACACATAGACACACACACTGGCAGCTGGAGTGGCTGATGGTACACATGAACACACACACACACACTGGCAGCTGGGTGGCTGATGGTACACAGACACACACACACACACACTGGCAGCTGGGTGGCTGATGGTGCCACACAGACACACACCTGGCAGCTGGTGGCTGATGATACGCAGACACACACACACACTGGCAGCTGGGTGGCTGATGGTACCAGACACACACACACACACACACTGGCAGCTGGGTGGCTGATGGTACACATAGACACACACACACACACACTGGCAGCTGGGTGGCTGATGGTGCACATGAACACACACACCACTGGCAGCTGGGTGGCTGATGGTAACACACTGGCACGGTGGTACACACACACACACACACACACTGGCAGCTGGGTGGCTGATGGTGCACATAGAACACACACACACACACACTGGCAGCTGGGTGGCTGATGGTACACATAGACACACACACACACACACACACTGGCAGCTGGAGTGGCTGATGGTACACATGAACACACACACACACTGGCAGCTGGGTGGTGATGGTACACATAGACACACCACTGGCAGCTGGATGTGGCTGATGGTACACATAGACACACACACACTGGCAGCTGGGTGGCTGATGGTGCACATAGACACACACACACACACACTGGCAGCTGGGTGGCTGATGGTACCTGAACACACACACACACACTGGCAGCTGGAGTGGCTGATGGTACACATGAACACACACACACACTGGCAGCTGGTTGGCTGATGGTACCAGACACACACACACCACACTGGCAGTTGAGTGGCTGATGGTACATAGACACACACACACACACACTGGCAGCTGGTGGCGGCTGATGGTACACACAGAACACACACACACACTGGCAGCTGGGTGGCTGATGGTACATGAACACACACACACTGGCAGCTGGGTGGCTGATGATGACACACACACACTGGCAGCTGGGTGGCTGATGGTCACAGACACACACACACACACACTCAGGCTGGGTGGCTGATGGTACACATAGACACACACACACACGCGCTGGGTGGCTGATGGTACACCACACACACACACACTGGCAGCTGGGTAGTGATGGTCACATGAACACACACACTGGCAGCTGGGCTGATGTAAACCCGTGGGCTGATGGCACATAGACACACACACACCTGGGCTGGAGTGGCTGGTATACATGACACACACACACACACTGGCAGCTGGGTGGCTGATGGTACACATGAACACACACACACACACTGGCAGCTGGTGGCTGATGGTACACATGAGCACACACACACACACACACTCGCAGCTGGAGTGGCTGATGGTACACATAGACACACACACACACTGGCAGCTGGAGTGGCTGATGGTACACATGAACACACACACACACACACTGGCAGCTGGTGTGGCTGATGGTACACATAAGACACACACACACACACTGGCAGCTGGGTGGCTGATGGTGCCCATAGACACACACACACACAGCAGCTGGGTGGCTGATGGTACACACATGAACACACACACACACACACACTGGCAGCTGGGTTGGCTGATGGTACCTGAACACACACACACACACACTGGCAGCTGGGTGGCTGATGGTACATAGACCACACACACACACACTGGCGGCTGGAGTGGCTGATGGTACACATAGACACCACACACACACACTGGCAGCTGGGTGGCTGATGGTACAACACACCACGCGTGTGCTGATGGTACACATGACACACACACACTGGCAGCTGGGTGTGATGGTACACAGGCACCACACACACACACACTGGCAGCTGGGTGGCTGATGGTACACACAGACACACACACTGGCAGCTGGGTGGCTGATGGTATAGACACACACACACACACACTGGCAGCTGGTGGCTGATGGTACATAGAACACACACACACGCGCTGGATGGCAAACACACACTGGCAGCTGGTGTGGTGATGGTACAATGAACCACACTGGCAGTGGGTGATGGTACACAACACACACACACTGGCAGCTGGTTGGCTGATGGTACATAGACACACACACACACACACACACACTGGCAGCTGGGTGGCTGATGGTACACGAACACACACACACACTGGCAGCTGGGTGGCTGATACAGACACACACACACTGGCAGCTGGGTGGCTGTGGACACACACACACACTGGGTGTGACAGACACACACACACACACACTGGCAGCTGGAGTGTTGGGTGGTCACATAGACACACACACACACACACACACACACACACACACCAGCTGGTGTGTGGCCCACGGACACACACACTGGCGGCTGGTGTGGCCCTACACAACACACACACACACAGGTAGCTGGTGTGTTACAGAAACACACACATTACACTGGCATCTGGTGTGGCCCACAGGACACAATGGCAGCTGGTGTGGCTCACGGGAATCACATGCACACACACACACACACACACACACACACACACACAACAGCTGTTTTTTGGCCCACAGGATGCGCGCATATATATATATATATATATATATATATATATATATATATATATATATATATAGATATTGATATAGATATAGATATGGAGGTGTCATCATGCCCGTCCTGGTGCCTCCTGGAAAAATAATAACTATTACAATAT
>NW_024720773.1:181197-200936 GCF_018991925.1 Homarus americanus | reverse complement strand
TGAACTTAAAGGTGTTACCTATTCTGTGGATCAGACAGTCTAGGAATGGAAATTTACAGTCATGCTCTAAATCCACAGTGAATTTGATCGAGGGGGCTAAGTTGTTAAGTTGTGACGTAATATAATTTCCAGTATTTATTTTTCACCTGTTCAGCTATTGATACTTTAATTATGTTAAATATAATTTATATCAATTTCCTGTAAATGGATGGACAAGATTATTTTGGGGGGTTTGTATCTAAATAATTTTTCAAACCTTAGACATAGAAAATGTGGACTTTTTTTTCTCCCAGGAAGGATAATAATGTTAATAATTTTCAAAACTACAAATAGGATAGTTTCATAATTGTTAATAATGTGATTAATTTTAATGATGTCATAGACACATCTTTTCAAACTGCAAATATGATAGATAGTTTTATAATAATTTTAATGATGTCATAGACACATCTTATCAAACTGCAAATGTTTGTCTTTTAAGTCAAAATCATCCAACTTTGCCATTGAACATAATATACTCTCCATAAGGCATTGTAGACTACGGCTTGAGTAGCTGTTCAACTGCAGGTGTCAGCTTCCCCAGTTTAGTGTTTACACATATATGCATGTAACATGTATAGGGTTTTTCTGCGAGTTTAGTTTATTCCTCGCGGAGCTTGGAAGGTGTGACCAAGCGATGTAATAGCCCCTGGTCTTATAGGCAGAAGTATTTATATAAATGGGTTAATTACATTTGATTTATATACTTTATCACCCTCTGTAACTTTCCACTAGCTATGAGGTAGCATGTTCAGAGCACGTGATAAGGTGTGCCCACGGGAAGTCGTGTCACTAAGTGCTGAGCTAAGGCATTAAGTAGCCGGCTCTCTGGCCACTTCTTGCGGCAGTAGTTTGATATCCTTGACGAAAGGAAGGCGTTATTGAGAGCCATCGTGGGTGGTTTCGTCTTCCCTCGAGGGAGGACGTATATTACCGTTCTCCCTCGACGGGTATTACAGGGATTGTCACTCAACACCTCACACCAACCGGACGTATTTAGAAGAGCTCTTTGATATAGCCTCCGTCCTCATCTTAACACTCATAGCTACAGTGATTAAGTTACAGTGATATACACTTGGAACTGTATATGAGATAGTTTCTCAATAACAGACAATTGGGTTTCGCTACTAAAACCCTATAGACTTTTACATGTTCCAGCCCCATTAACCCAGAAAGAATCAACGGTTAAAGGGCCAGTTCACACGCACGCGCGTACTCACGACACACTGGCAGCTGGTGTGACCCACGACACATGGACCAGCAGTATTGTTGTACCAATACCGAAACCAGGACAGCCTGATGCTTTTCGCCCCATATCACTAACCAGCTGCCTGTGTAAAACCTTTGAGAGGATGGTTCTTGGCAGACTCTTGTATAGAATCAGAGAACACATGTCTCCTAACATAAATGGCTTCACCCATGGTAAAGGTGTACATAATTGCATCACCACATTCCTAACTGTGCATGGTGATGAAAGGCACAGATACACCACCTTTCTTGACCTAAAACCTGCATTTGATATTGCCAATAGACAACTGATATTGTACGAACTAGCCAAAATGGATATTGGAGGTAGGCTGTTACACTGGATAAGTGGTTACCTATCCAACAGAAGGGGTGCTGCACTGTTTCAGGGTTACAAAAGTAAAGTCAAATATATGCAACTTGGTACCCCTCAAAGTGGAGTACTTAGCCCCACTTTGATCAATGTTCTTATGAATGCATTATTAAATTTAATACCAAACAACCCCAGCAATATCACAATCAGCCATGCTGATTATATTCTTATACATACTAAAACTCATCGTGAAATGCAAACCACCCTGAACCATGTATACGCAGCCTGTGAGAACCTCGGTCTTATTATCTCCACTGAGAAAACTAAGGTGTTCAACAAACAAGCTGGTAACCGCAAACGCGGCCCCTCCAAGTTCAAGATAGGTAACAACACTATTGACTATGTTTCGTATTTTAAATATCTTGGTGTCTCCGTCCTTTGTACCTTACCTGCCATACGACAGCTAACCCGCCAATGTACTTGACAGACTGAGACCTCTTTAGAAGTGAAGCGGGGTACAGCCCACATTATGGTGCTAATATTACAATTGTTAAAACTATGTACTACATACCGAAGGCTGGTGTACCAATGAGAGTATCAAGTTTCCAGTATTCTCTGATATCATGTTTCCTTATATGCGGCATTAGTAAAACTAATGCTAACCAGACATAAATTTCCTGAGGTATCGTGTCATACCACTTCTGCACAGTTTTTTTTTTGGGGAATAGCCCACCCGGGCACAGGTCACTGACCCACATCGTGGCCCTGGGGGCGAAAATGTAATAATAATAATTCATAGTAAATAAAATTTATAATAAAAAGTAAAATAAAATATTAATGGTAATAATAATAATAATAATAATAATAATAATAATAATAATAATAATAATAATAATAATAACAATAATAATAACAACACTGTGATAATAATAATAATAATAAATACAAGAATGAAAAAAATCGACAGTGAGAAACGCTATATGTATGTTGTGTTGGCATGTAAGAGAAACAATTGAGACCCAACAATTGTGTGTAAATGAGGCAGAAAGACTGATCGGCAACCTGGGACTTGGTCACAGTGACACGATGTGTACGGTTATACCATGCATGAAAATCATTTATTTACTTCACAATCATATTTACTATATCTATGGTTATGAACTGTAAAAAAATAATCGACATATTCACTGTTTTCTGGAAGCCGATAATTCTGACACAGGCCTGGTGTCGATGAATCGAAGTCTGGAATGTTTGACACAAAATCTCTCCTATCACTCCAAACAGAGGCAAAATTTGCACTATCCTGGGGTATAGTAGTATATGGTGGTGAATCAGAATCAATTACTTGGGTACTATCAGAGTCACTTTCCAAGGGTAGCAGGCACAGCCATTGTTTGTGTTGGTGCGTCGTATGGTACAGAGCGGCGTTGCCAAGGTTTATCTTCTTCCACCGAGAAATTACTTATATCTTCATCATCTAGTTCCCACTCATTGTCACCACTTACATCTTCCATCCTTCCCAAATCGAAATCAATTTCTTCAGTAGAAAGGTTTTTATTTCTTCTGTCTCTTTTCATGTGATGGCCCGGGCTCTGCTGACAGTGGTAACACTGCTACGCTCCCCACTGGCTCCCACAAGGGGAAATATGGGAGCAGAAGTTGTTTATCCACCTTCCATGACTCTTTGCATTGCACTGAGGCATACTGTACATAGGCTTGGGGATTACTGGCCACTTCGCCTTTGGGCTATTTCGGCCAGAGCTGATGTCTTCTTTCTTCTTCTTGAGGTTTCTTCTTCTAGTCTTGGTCTTCTTTCTTGCTACAACTAATCTGATGTTCTTGTTTCTTCTTTTCTTGTTATTCTTGTGTTCTTCTTGTTCTTGGTATTTTGGTTTCTTCTTTCTTCTTCTTGTTTTATTTGGGATGAATTATGGTATGAGTGAGTGATACGATAGTGAGTTACTGACAGTCCAGATGAAATGGCCGGTCAGGTGACAAGTTTCTCTGTGATTTTTTTTTTTAATTGTCTTTTTTGTAGCCCGTGTGTTTTTGTTTGAATATGTGTTGGTGGGTGTCAGTTTTACTTGGTATATGTGCTTGTTGTATGTAATGGAAAGGTTTGTGATATGTCTCTGATGTTGTATGTATAAATTTTTGTTTTATTCATTTTTATTTTCTTTAGGGCATGGTTACATACATATTATAAAAAGAGTTCATGCGTGTGTCTTTCACAACATGCCGATAAGATGGGTCTCCTTGAGGAAGATTATTACAGCGTCACTTATAGTGACATCATCTTGCAATAAATTGGGTACAGTCAGCACGAAGCCTCGCTTGGCAGCTAGCATCGCCAGCTGCCGGCGCTCTGGTTCGTACTGGCTGCACTCAGTCAGAATGTGTCGAATGGAAATAATTTTGTTGCACATGGCACAGATAGGCGGAAAGGAGTTATCTATGTAGGCTTTTAGGTGGGTCAGCTAGGTACAATTTAACCTTAGTATGGCGAGAACCACCTCTTCCCTCCTATTCTTTCTGTATGCTGAAAGCCAGTTTCCTATGTTAGTCTTCCAGTTGTTGCGAAGATCTAACCTATTCAATTCATGTTGCCACTTCCCTGTTGTATATATCTTCCCCAAGGAGAGACACGATTGATTTTTTATTTTGCCGCTTACAGCGGCTACTTTATTGTGCACCCCACACGCATTCTGTGAGCGGTAGCGCAAAAGGATTACAGAGTAGAGTTTACAAAGGGTCATAATAATTAACCCCCGTTGTCAGGATATTATGGCACTGAATGTTACACAGTATTTTATTTACATTATTTGTTTAGTTCTATACATAAAGGGTAACTTATTCACAAATGCGTGAGTACAGGCGTGTGAGGCAGTATGTCTGGCCTCACACTTTGTTATTCACATTTACGAGAGAGGTATTCAAGCACATTGCGTATTTGGTTCTGTAAATGAGAATTGATATACTGTAGTTACTAAGTGCAAAAAAGTGGATACAATCTTTATATGTCGGCTATCTTGCCATTAGAGGTGAAGTGTTAAGGCATTTCACACACAGTGTGCTTGGACCTGTCCCTAAAAGGTTCTATCTTCACACAGTCGAGGACGTAGTGTTCAAGTGTGTGGCCATATGTATGGCCACACACTTTACATTTAGTTTTGTTTACATCTGCTTGAGGAACATACTGCCATAGGTACTTATATCCTAACCTTAATCTAGCGGTTACAACATCTTGTAATCTAGTGATCTTGTTACTTGCTCCATATACATGTTTCACTTGATACATCTCATCATGGTAACCTATGGATCGACTAGTGCCTGTGTGCACTTGTCTATTTGCGTCAAACTCATCAATAAGTTCTTTCCTAATTACAGTTTTAAGGGTTCTTTTTGACAGACCCAAATTGTATTCAACGGTGTCTTTGTTAGACGAGAGTTTGGCGAGGGCATCAACTCTGTGATGTTTTATGAGGCCTATGTGAGAGGGGATCCACAACAGTTTGACCTTGACACCCCGGTCAACAAGGCACTACTGACGCTCCTCGGGTACATTGGTTGTCTCCCTGAGACCCACAGTCGCTTTTGCTAGTTTGTCTGCCTGTTCATTGCCCCGAATGTTGCAATGCCCAGGCACCCATATCAGCACAATATTCTTGGCACACTCATGTAGTTTATTAATAATGTTGCCCTGTATCTCATTGCTGGTAGTATCACCACCTTGAATTGCTTTAAGAGCTGACATAGAATCTGAAATGATAGCAACATCATTGGCATCGCTTGTTATTGCAATGTCAATGGCTCTACTTATTGCAAACATCTCTACAGTGAATATGGTTGTATGCCGAGCCAGGCGGGAGCTCCACTCCCCGTCTCTGCTCCAGATACCGGCTCCAACGTTGTCGTCAGTCTTGGACCCGTCTGTGTACACGTGAGTATAGGCGCTATATCCTTCCAGAAATTGATAGAAAAGTTGTTTAATGAGCTCGGGATACTGTATGGTGACTGGCTTATCTAGTCGGCTCGAGGGCAGTGTTGCCAACTGTAGGGACATGCCCCTAAACGTAGGGACATTTTGAGCTTTTCCATGCTCGTAGGGACGTAGGGACGCCCAAGCAAAATAGCTAGAAGCGAAGGGACTTTTGGACTCTACAAAGAAATCCAAAGTTTTCTCTATTATTGCCGTGAATTACATCATTATAAATATGAATTCCCAGATCTTTCCCACCTTTTCATTTTAAGGTTACAAACGTCAAGCCACTCACTGCCGTTTCAGTGAACTGAACGGGTAAAACGGTTTCACCCGTTCCGTTCCTGTACAAGTCTCTTCCCGTCCACCTCAGCCCTGGCACTGGCCCCTCAGTCAGCCTCAAACCATCATGAGGTTGACGCACGCCAGTGTCCAGTCGCTCATCAGCCTAACTGTCGCTGTACTGGAGCAGTTAGTAGAATTATGGCTGATACACCATAGAAATCAAGACGGAAGAGAAATGAACTTCCAAGTGAAGAGAAATCACCTAAGCGAAAGCAACGTTTTAGACCAGAATGGACAGAGGTAATTTTCTAATGATACAGCTTCATGAAGGTGCCCGTACTCTTGGGGATCTGGATCTTTTTTCTTTTCTTTTTTTCAAACCAAAGCATTATAAGAGAGAGAGGGGGAGGGGGGCGGAATTGTGTTTTGATATATCGAATAAAGATTAGGACATTAGGCTAAATTTCGTATGGTTAGGTATGCAGTTTTGATATAACATATCAAGCAAAACTGCATATCTAGTCATCTACTTTTTTTTTCTAGAAAGAAGTATTTCGAGGTTGGCTCTCTCCAGTTAGTGACCAAATTGTATCTGGCAATATTGCTTCACTTGCAAAGTCGGAACTGACCTTACCACTTTCAAATGCAGAAACTGAAAGGATTTTCTCTATGATGGTTGAATCCAAGACAAAGAAACACAATAGAATGGGACCAGAATTGTTAGATTCTTCATTGTTTATCAACTCAAATTTGAAATCCAAAGACAAAACCTGCAGTGATTTTGCCAAGGAGGTTTGATCATAATCAACATATGTATGATTTTATAAAACTAGTCATGATTTCCCAGAGCAAAGGAGTAATAACTTCTCTGCCTCATTCAGCTAAGGCTTTACTAGGAGCTAGCCTTCTTGCCATTTAGTTTTACATTTATATAAATCACTGGTGTCAATATTTTCCATTGCTGAAAGTATGTATTTTTCTTTACTGATTTTATATCCCAATAAAAGGTTAGTATGTTTGTTGGATTTTAAATATCTTGGTTGGTACTAAATTAGCCTAATAAACCTTACTATAAAGATACTAATCTCCATTATAAAATGTAGGGACGTGTTGGGATCTTTTGCTGAACTTTAGGGACACGTAGGGACATTTTGCCTTTCTCTTAGAGATTTTTCAGACCGAAACCCATATTTAATTTGGCAACACTGCTTGAGGGGTTGCTGAGGAAACACCTGGCGGGCTAAATGTGAAAACTTTTACCCGGGACATTTGAAAGAAGCTTCGTTATCATATGACCACGCCCGACGGTTGTTTTTAGATCATTAAATGACAATGACCGTCGTTTGAGAGGGTTAAAAGTCACTATCCCGATCGTTTCTCAATGCCTTTGTTGAGAGATCTGTTGAAGAGTCTAGGAAAGAGTAAAGTTTTTTCGACCCTGGACTTGCTATCAGGTTTCTGGCAGGTGCCATTGGACGAGGAAAGTCGACCCTTAACGGCCTTCAGTACACCCTCGGGACATTGGGAATTCTTATGCATGCCTTTTGGACAACATAGTAACCCGATTACGTTTTCTTTGTTGATGACAAGTATCTTCGTTCCATTTTAGGCTCTGAGGTCCTAGTGTTCCTGGATGATATAATTGTCATGTCTCCAGACGTTTCCTCACACCTCGTGAGACTGGAACATGTGTTAGCTAAATTTCAAAATGCTAATTTAAAGTTAAAATATTCAAAATGTAAGATTTTACAGCCTAGAATACAATATTTGGGGCATGTGATTGACCAAGACGGAGTTAGTGTTGATGCTAGCAAAGTTGAGGCCATCCATAAATATCCTATCCCGAAGTCTGCTGATGATATACGCTCTTTCATTGGTATGGTGGGTTTTTACCATTCCTTTATACAGGGATTTTCAAAAATAGCTCTTCCCTTAACTGATTTGCTTAAGAAATATGTACCTTTCAAGTAGGAAGAACAGCAACAGTGTGCTTTTGTTGAATTGAAAAACCACCTTACCAGAGCGCCCATCTTATATTTTCCAGACTTCTCGAAACTTTTTATGAAAACCACAGACGCCAGCTATGGTGGGTTAGGGGCAGTGTTATCACAAGGAAGTAAAGGGAAGTAACTCCCAATAGCGTATGCTCGTCGTACTCTCCCTAAAGCAGAGAAGAACTACAGTGTTACTGAGTTAGAGGCTTTAGCTGTGTTATGGTCATTAAAGAAATATCGCGATTATGTGTATGGATAACCAATTGTTGTAACTACAGACCATAAACCTTTTGTCAGTTTGTTTAACATTACAGGATGATTTAAATAAACTGCAGGAGTGGTCAAAAAAATGGCAAATGATATTTAACACCAGCAAGTGCAGCGTACTTAATATTGGAAGAACAAATACTGTCAATGTATGCAGCCTTAACAACATCAACCTAGAGAAGTCGACTTGTGAAAGAGACCTAGGGATACTTGTAAGCCCGGACCTACGGGCTAGAAAACAGTGCGTTAATGTTCGAAATAAGGCAAACAGAGTATTAGGTTTTATATCGAGAAGTGTAAGTAATAAGAGTGCGGAGGTCATATTGCAACTACTGTATATCTTGCGCTAGTCAGGCCGCACCTCGATTATGCGGTTCAGTTCTGGTGCTGCGAAGAATGACGAAAATGGTTCCGGTACCTAGAAACCTTCCATATCAAGATAGATTATAGAAACTAAACTTGCATTCCCTAGAAAGACGAAGAGTGCGGCGAGATATGATAAAAATATTTAAGTGGGTGAAAGGAATCAATAAAGAAGATATAAATAAAGTTCTTATAATATCCGAGCAGGATGCTGCTCGTAGTAACGGATTTAAGTTGGATAAGTTTAGGTTTAAGAGGGAGATAGAAAGGAACTGGTTCACAAATAGGGTGGTAGATGAGTGGAACAAGGTTAGCAACCTTGTAGTAAGTGCTGGAACGCTGGAAAGTTTTAAAAGGAGGCTAGATAGATTCATGGACGATAGAGTGGTAGTAACTGTCGACAGGAGCTGCCATGCACAGGCCAACCGGCCTATTGCAGACTCCTTATTTTCTTATGTTCTTATGTTCTTATGTTGTGTACATCTTCTGGCCGTCACCCAGGCATGTTGTCTACTTCCTCTGGCCGTCACCCGGGCATGTTGTGTACATCCTCTGGCCGTCACCCGGGCATGTTGTCTACTTCCTCTGACCGTCACCCGGGCATGTTGTGTACATCCTCTGGCCATCACCCTGGCATGTTGTCTACTTCCTCTGACCGTCACCCGGGCATGTTGTGTACATCCTCTGGCAGTCACCCGGGCATGTCTTGTGCATCCTCTGGCCAACCCGGGCATATTAAGGGATCACATTCTTGGTCAGACCTCATGATCGTTGTAAGAGCTGTATGTTAAACCATCAGATGATACTAAACTGCTACAGTACGTGTGTGAAGACCATTGCAGCTCCATTACTAGCGTAATATCTAAAGAAACTCTCATAGATATATAACTCTTGACCAACGTGTAATGCATGACAATCGTTCCACCATCGGCTAGTACCTAATAGACGACACTTACTACAGTACAGTCACTCAAAAAACTACTTTTACAAAACTATGTTGAAAAATATGACACAGTAGGGATAGTTTTTTGAATGACTTTACATAGGCGACAATGTAAATATAATAGTCCTAACGTTATGCCAAGCATGGAGAAATGTTTTGTCCTGCTGCGAGTTTGTTAACTTGAAAACCTTTCCATTCCTATAACTAAAAGCATTATTTTTTTCCTATACTCGGTGAAGCAGTATCACCCCAAACTGTTGAAGAGTATGTGTGTGTACTGCAGCCAGCTGTCGCGTGACTGTAGTGCGTGCAGAAGGTCACTGCTGCGGCCACTGCCTTGTTGAGCAAGTGTGATCGATATAAGAGTGAGAAGGAAACTCTTGTCGTCAGAGAAAAAGAGTGGCCGTACTGTGTACTCATAGTAGTAATTTAGAGGGAAGATGTGCTGTAATATGCGACGCACAAACTATAGTATTACCCTGCTAATTAAAATCTTCGAACTTGGCGGCCCATAATGAAACATGATTATATATGAATAGTGTACATTTTTTTATATAATTACGTAGATGCAAATACAGTACATTTATGTGCTTTTTGAAGTTACAATTTTAAGAGGTTCACAGGATAAAGTTTTGGTGATAATCACTACAAATTTATACAATGTTGCCATGGTAATGGTGTAACTGTAAGGCGTTATTATATCAATATTTAAGTTTTCTCTAATCACCCTAAACGGTAAATAACCTGTAATAATGTTGTAAAGGAATATAAATCATTGTGAGGGACAGTGAAGTGAAGGAGTGTGCACTGACGCGCGTGCTCACGGTCAGCTCGGTAGTGGAGGGGGTAGGGAGTAGGGTAGAGGTTTAGCACGTGATTATTTCACTCACTGGTAGACGAGGCACCTCACCACTGATTACCTAAAAAGTGGAAGATAAAAACGAGTGAATCAATGACTACAAATATAACTGTAATTTAAGTATCATTGTTCTATATTTTCAAAACCTGTAAATAATGTTACAGTAGGGAAACAGAATTTATAAAATGAATTAAGTCAAAATCATATTTTTTTTTACTTACACGGGACATACTACTGATTAGTTCATTGACTGTCGTGATTTAAAGTGCTGGAGACAGAGGTAGGAAGGCAACGGGGCAGCCTCCAAACGTTTGTTCGGGAATCTCTAAATCTGTGCCCAGTCTCTAAATCTGTGCCCAGTCTCTAAATCTGTGCCCAACCTCTAAATCCCCAATCAGAAACACAAAACACCACGGAGTAGACAAGACGTCCCCAAATGTAAGCATTCATGGAATTATTGTAGGTAAGTTAAAGGACACTTGAAGAACAAGTTTACCCAAATTACTAGGTAATATTCCAAGTTCTTTTATCCATATAGCAGTAGCAAAAGGAAGAAGGTAGTAGTTATTGGTCCTTTAAAGAACAATAAACAGACAGCAGATGTTTCAAATTATTACTTTTCATCTGTGTTCTCACTAGAAATCGTGGATATTCAAAGTTCCGGGAGTGGACGGATCACGGACCAAGGTGATAAAGGTGGTAACGAACGAGATTTTACAGTCTATTAAAGCCAGTGTTCAGAAAATCTTTGCACCTAACAGAAGACAGGCTCATGAGTGCATCACAACATAGCTTTTTGGGGAGAGAACCTTGTTTGATAAATTTGCTCTCGTTCTTTGTAAACGACGATAGGCTACTTGGATCAAGATTTATCAATGGATGTGTTGTACGGTAGGTGGTTTTCTCTAGGGCGTTCGACAGAGTCCCACATGCACGGCCAGTCTCTAAGATCCAGGCTCCTGGCACTACAGGCAAAATATTTAAGTGGATAAAGCACAGATTCGAAAGCAGCCATCAGAGTGGTCATAAACGGAGTACATTTAGAATGTTAAATGTTCTCAATGGAGTACCACAATGATCTGCCCCTTGGACTCACCCAGTATATAAAATGATTTACACTAACTTCTCAATTGGTCGTAGGACTGACAAATGTTTTTAAACACAGCAAAATACTTTATAAGGCTGCATGTGAAACGCCATAACCCGAAAAACAAATACCCTATAAATAACACTTTCTTGGAAACGGTGGACAAGGACAAAGATCTGGGCATCGTGATAGACCAATCACTAAAAACAGCGCAGCAAGTGGGGGCAACAGTAAAGAGACTGTAGGGGTATCGAGATATTAATGTTGTCTAGCACTCAGGATGGAAGGAAACTCTAATGTGGTTTTCTTGTATAATATAAGTTATATGATAGACAGTCTGGTGCTGGAGGTGCAGAATGAGAGTTGGTTGGTGAGGAAACTCAGAGAAGGACAGCTGGTGGGTCGCCATGCTCGCTGGCGGGAGCGAGGACCGCCAGGCAGGCGAGGAGGAACGAAGGCTGCCAGGCAGCGGTGGAGGAGGAGGTGTTGCTTGTTCAAGAAGAATGGTCAGAATGAATTTCAATGGAGAGACAGAGCTTATATACCCAGCAGCCGCTATGAGTCATGTTGGGAAAACCCGAGAAGTCGCCGGTCTTTTGGCTCGGTTGCTAGGATACGGCGGCATTGGAATGCGGATACGCTTGGTTGTTGGGAAGATGGTAGCAGCTGGTGGCTGTGGCTATGCAGTTTGTAGGGGAGACGTCCACTACAAGACCCATCCAAACTCTTGGAATCGTAAATCATAACATTGAATATAAGAGAGGTAAATGGAGACCGCATACACCTCCACAAAGACACAACATCTCTAGGAAAGGTGCATCTGTAGTTCCGTACAGTATGTAGAGCGACTAGCGTTATTACTGAACTAAATAGTCTCGATTATCCAGATAGACTGAGGGCCGTATGACTGTTAACTCTACAGACAATACACGACAGGCAGGACCTCATAGAGACAGTCAAAATCCTGAAAGGGATGAAAGACAAAAACCCAGATCATTCCTTCATGATGTCACGCAACACCAACAGCTTCAAGTTCGCTAAGGCGTCATACAGGACGAACATAAGGAAATACTTCTTCACAACAGAGGCTGGTAAACCTGTGGAACAATCGAGGCGTCTAGCGTAGGAGGGACGAACTCGCCAGTCCCCCAAAAATCCGTTTTCTATGGTTTCGGAATTTTCCAGGCTTTATCTTTTCAATAGTGATGTCAGGAAGTGGCGAGTTCGTCCCTACTCCCCGTTGTTTTCGTATGGATTTAGGGGTGAAATGAACCACGCGGTCAGGCCCGAAAACGCGCCAAGCGTGAGTGTAGGAGTGATGAACTCGACAGCCCGGCTGGGGCCGCACAACCATTGGGAACACAGGGAGGCAGCTACACCCACCCGCTCAGCCAATGAGCGTCAATTACCCACCCCAGTGTTTGTACATACGGCGTCGTGTATGTGTTTCTCATCGATAGTGCTCCTATTAACTCTGTTTTTTTTTATTAAATAGACAGTTTGGTGGATTAATAATGAGTTCTTCAGGAAGTGATAATGTGCCTGGCCCCTCTGGGCTTTCACGCAAGCGTTTAAAGCATGAAGCATTTATAAGAATGATTGTTTGTCTTGTGAAACTTTTTTTTTACGTGTACATTGAGAAGAATATTTATTTTACTGGCTATTTATAATATTTTTTGGTACAATAGGCTTGTCATTGTATTATGCACACCTTCTACACACAAAAATTATCAATATAGAACATAACTGAGGCAATTCTACCAATATTCCATGGCGCTGTGTGATTTTACAGTTCTAAAACTTTGACGTGCGTTTACTCAAAACTATGATTTGGTGAGTTCGTCATTCCTACGCTAGACGCCTCAAATTTATATCTACCATCTATATACAAATATAGTGAAGAAAATAGATTAAGCGAGATAGTAGAGACTAGTAACGATGTTAGTAAGCAAGTAGACAAGCTAAAGCCTAATAAGTCGCCAGGCCCCAAGGAGATATTTGCCAGAAAATTAAAGGAATGTAAGGAAGAGCTTCGTATGCCCTTAGCAAATTTGTTTAACCTATCCTTAAAAATGGGCGTCGTACCAGAAGAGAGATAGATCACTATCTTCTAACTCCGGTCCAATCAGTTTAACATCAATTGTAGGCAAATTACTGGAAGCAATAATTTCAAATTCTATTCGAAATCACATTTACAAGCGGGCGTTCATGTCTAACTAATCTACAGTATTAACATCCTTTTCAGCTGTTTTCGAATCAGTGGACGAGGGGCACGACTATGATGTGGTATATCTTGACTTTAGTAAAGCCTTCGACAGAGTCCCACACGAAAGACTAATAAGAAAAGTGGAGGCTCGTGGCAATGGAAGAGATATTCTGAAATGGATTACTGCGTGGTTACAGGACTGGAAACAACGAGTGAGCATTAACGACACTTAATCCTATTGTAGAAACGTCACTAGTGGAGTACCCCAAGGCTCAGTACTTGGACCATTATTATTTATTATATACATAGACGACATAGATATTGGAGTAGACACTAAAATAGGGCGTATTATTAAATCTGACGAGGACTCCGCAAAACTACAGGAAGCTCTAAAAAAAACAATTCGAATGGTCTGAAAAATGGCAGATGAAATTCAAGGTGGAAAATGTAAAGTACTTAATCTAGGAGATGTAAACAGAGAAACCAGATATCAGATGAACAACGATATTATAGAGAAATCCGAATGTGAGGAAGAATTGGAAGTAGGAATCTGAAGCCATGTACACAATGTGTATTTGCTCGAAACAAGGCTAATAAAGTACTTGGGTTCATACTGTATATGTTCCGGGTACCAAGTTCTATCTACAGGAGCGAACACAAACACCTGTAGAGTTTTTGTAGGTTCTATTTACTGGACAAACAGAGATACACAAGCGAGGTGGCTCTCCCTGATCTGTCCTGGGGGTCAACTAGCCTTTCAGGCGACATGTGGCAAGTGATACATAAGCAGCTTCCATATGTCGCCAGGCACATTAATTAAGCTGTACATGGTAAATACATTGCCACATGCTGCTAGCTAGGTTGAATAAATAATGTATATAAATGGAGCACATACATAATATATATATATACCCCCCTATACACTCATAGCAAAGTCTTGAGCGGACTCTTTTGGATCCGTTCTGGAGCATCGAGGGTTCGACCGGGGAGGGTAGGACTCGACACTGGTGGTGGGGTCAGCAGAAGGCGTTGTTACTGCGGAGAAACGGTGGTTCCGGCCACCACACACGACCACTGGGTAACGCACCTGGTAGTCCCGTGACCTACCGAGACCCATGACTGCCCATTGTCCCAACGTAGGGAGTCGTCCTGAACACGGACTTGGTGCCAACACTCAACAGAGGACGGCGTGGTCGTTGTAGCGGCGACGACATCATGAACACGTTCGGGTCGTGATCACAACCTTGTCTTGGCCTGCCACTTTGGAGAAGATTGAGGTGAGCAGGGACACAAGAACGAAGGGGGCGTCCACAAGACCTGGGCAGGGAGCGTCCGGTGTAGTTAGTGTGTGTTGCTGAGTTCAAGAAGACCCTGGTCGCTCCTGAGTCAATATTCCAGAAAGGGCCACCAAGGATGAGGTGCTTCAGGGATTGACAGCAGCCTCAGCCGTGTCGCGACTGCGGGTAATAGGGCGATGACAACACATGCCGGTTCCCATCGGTCAGGAACACAGCAAAGTCCTGCTGAACCAGCCTCCTCGCGTTCGCGGGCACACAGAACGCCCACATCACAGAAGTAGTGGCGGAACCTGATGATGGCGGCAGACGCTGTCATTACCGCACTTGATGACAACCGCCAACCAGAGAGACGGTCGACGATAACGAGGAAGGACTTTCCTGACACACAGAAAAGTCGGCCGACACAGACTCAAAGGGGCGGGTCGGGTTGTCGTCACTCATGAAGGGTTCCTGCTGCTGGCTGGGTTGTAATATTGGCAGGGCTCACACGGATAACATGAGATGTCGGAGTCGATGCCGGGCCAGAACACAGTTTGTTGCACGTCGTTTGGTGGCCCTCAGCTCCACGGTGACTGTCGGTTGCAAGACGGGGGACGGAGGCAGCAGGGACAACTACACGCATTCTTACAGAACAAGGTCCCATCGCAGTAGAGTTCATCGCGAGTTTCCAATACGGAGCAGTGTTGTAGTGTTGATAGGGAATCCATCCTCACAGCACTGACGAGTCGGATGTGGAAGGGTCATCTGGCCGCTGTTCGAAGGTCTGCCTTGTCGTCATCGGCAGACACAACGAAGGATTGGACGGGTGGTACCACATTCTGGGAGAAAGAGCGAGGTCGGCGTCGAGCACACGGTCTTCTGGAGTAGGGCGGCTGACAGGAGAGCGGATAAGGCATCAGGGATGCAGAGCCTACCAGCACGCCATACTGCTGTGAAGATGTGCCCGAGAGCTCTTCCAGACGCGGAGGCGGAGGTTCAACGGCTTCAGCGGTAGTGGTTGAGGATCTGGACAAGCGGGCGATGGTCGGTCACTAGGTGAAAGTGTGAGGCCTATGCGGTAAACCTGACTGCGATGGACACCAAACCACAGACAAGAGCTCCAACTCAATAGTGGCGTAAGGAGTCTCTGTGTCAGAGAAACGCGAGCCACACTGACGAGCCGGAACTACCCTCCACCATTATCCCGGCGTATCCACGCCGCACAAGCGTGAGGCATCTGTCTGCAGGAACCGTCGGCAAGGCTGCCAACGTAAGGTGGACCAGAGGGCCTGTTTCACTTTGTTGAAGGCCTTGTCGGGTCAGGGGGTCCACAGGTCCTCTTGGGGCTCATCAGGAAGCAAGATGTCCGGCAAAAACTGCTAACTGGTTGAGACCGGAAGGACCTGTCGTGAGGTTGGCAGGTGGGGAACCGTGATGGCGCGGACTTTCTCCGGGTCAGCTGCAATACCATTCCCGAGAGGGTGTACCCACAAAGTCTACTGAAGAGCTGGCCAGAACAAACTTGTCGGCATTTAGGATGCTGCAGTCCATAACCTGTTGAGTACCTCGTAGATACGGCAGAGGTGATCCATGTAATCCTCATCGTATTACGAGAGCGCGATGCCTACTTCCTCACGCAGTTTGCAGATTTACATCACGCGGCAGAAAGTATCTCCTAGCGGCGAATCCCAGGAGCCACGGCAATAACTGTAACGTCCATGCTGGGTATAAAAAGGCGGTTGCTCTTCGGCAAGTTTATCTGCCAGTATCCACACAGGGCGTCCATCGTCGGAAGGCCTTCGGTTTACATCATATAGCTGCATGTGGAAGTGGAAGAAAAGAGGACGAGACACCTGGCTGTTGAGCTGGAGAGGTCAGTGGTGATCCGAACATTTCGACGACTCTAGGATACCATGGAGACGGGTCATCACCGGCTGCATTTCTGGCTACCATGGAGTCCAGCTCGTTTTTGACCGCATCGCGAAGGCCAGGGAACCAGTCGAGGGGTGTAGATAGCGGTGCTGCGCCGTCCTCAAGTGGATCTGGGGACAACCATCTTTGAGAGGCATGATTCCAGAGCGGACTTGGTCACCAGAACGTTGAATTCCTTCAGAAGTACTTCCGGAGCATCCAAAGAGAGGTGTCAATAGGCAGGGGTAGGGTGACAGCGAGTAGTTGCCTTTTGTGCACCCTGTTGGCGTGTTTTACCTCGAGAATAGGTTTGGGAAGCCTGGGAGATGATGGCTAAATTTTGACAATGTCTGTAGGACAGCAAAGGAGTCGGACACCGTTATGCACTTCAATCCAGGCTTGACACGACCTGTTGCCAAGACCTGTGCTTGGAGTGAACCTAGGGTTGGGGCCATCTGGAACCATCTGCCGTGAAGCGGAGATCCTTAGCGTCCTAGATCACTGAGAGAGCCCCAAACATTGCAAATGCTGGGGACCGATGACTGCAGCATCAGCGCCAGTGTCGGCAACATCTGAAGACGGATGACACACTGCCGAAGGTCACGATGATGCTGATGTGCTGGGAACTTTTCCTGGGATGCGAGGGAGTACACCTTCCAGGCTCAGCGTTGTCCAGGGTCGTCATGCTTCTGAGTGGACGACTGTGGGCGGCCCTCACTGGTGGAAGGCGCTGCTGCTTCCGCCGACGCTGTCCCTTGGTTTGTTGGTAGGCAACACTTGTCGTAGGCCCAGACGACCCACATTGCACTGGACGCGTTTGGTTTTGACTGTACTGTGAGGAGGTCCCATGGTCGCAACCATGTGCACCACTAGCTGGCACACCTGTGTCCGTGCCATCACAGTTGTTACAAAGGGCCGGGCGTGGGCGTGGTGTTGGTAGACTTTTGTCCTTCTTGTACTGGGACACAGCACGTACAGCTGTAGGGGAGCTTGGATGGCAGAGGTGTTGACCTGGGAGGACATATTTGTCGTCAGCATCCTTAAGAGAAGAGGAAGAGTCGAGGAGGTGAGCCGTTGGACAAGCTCCTCATCCTAACACCCATCAGGATCACCTGCTTCAACTGGGTCTCCTCGCACTGCTGGTGCTGGGCACATATCACCCTTCCGGCTCTCTTTAGTCGTTAAAAAGGCAGTCAAAGTCTCGCCCTCCATCTGTCTACAGCTAAACACCTCCTGCAGAGCTTCATTCCATGCCTTTGATGTGCTGTTAGAGAATATCCAGTACCTCCTCTTACAGACACTGAAGAGGTACCTGCAACATATGTTCCAAGACATATGCAGCTGAATAAGTTGTTTAGGCTGCAAGCTCTGGAGATCCAAGTATTCAGTCCACCGTCGGAGCCATTCACGAAAAGTCTGGAAATTCATATCAGGCTTCAAGATGGGTGGTGTTTGGAGCAGCCGCTTAGGTGGGGCTGGGGGGCGGAAGAAGCATTGATGAGGTATCTGAACCAGTCGATACCGAGGCAGTGTTAGAGCCAGGGGCTTGGTAACAGGAGGGAGATATCAAAGCTTCAAACCGTGCACTGTCTTCCAATCTCCTTGTGTGGTCTCTGTCTGAAGCTTTTTCTTTTCTTCTTTCTCCACCCGTCTTCTAGCTTCGTCGTGACGCCTTCATCCCTCATATAAACTTATTAAAGCAATTATCTCTGAAGACAATGCTGAAGATCGAGGTGAAGGGCTGCGCGATGTGGTGGAGGAACTGGAGCATCCTGTTCAGCCTGGTCATCCATCTTCAGAGCTGTCATCCGACTGACTCATCCAGGCGTTATTCCACGACTGCGTGAAGGCACGAGACATAATTATTTAATCTGTGTACTATGTCTTAAGTCAGTGTTGACCGATCAGCCTGTCGTATCAACAAGATCTGAGACAAAAAAATTAATTTAATGCACAGATAAGTAGATTATATATATAAATATAAAGGGATGACTGCAGTCAGTGTGTTCGTGCGTGTGTGTATGTGTGCACGCCTCAGGCAGTGTCTCGCTGGGAGGTAGAGTGGCGACTCACAGTAAGTCATCAGTTACCCTCTAGACGCGGTCAGAGGAGGCTGCACTGAACTCTACTCCTCACATGCCTTCCACCTTGGGAATCCTTTAGAACAAGGTCACACACTTATGGCACTACACACACAATGCACTTATACACTTCACAGGAACTTGCTGTCACTGACACTGCTCAAAGTTGCTATAAATTCAAACAAGTTCTTGGAGTAGACGGCCATTAAGGGTTGACGACAGAACAGGGGTCCATAAGCCGGTCTTGCAGCAAACTTTACACACTTCACTTGTATAATGATCCAGTTAATTAATACACTGCGCCATGTGTAGTTCTGGGTACCAAGTTCTATCTACAGGGGCGAACACAAACACCTGTACAGTTTTTGTAGGTTCTATTTACTGACAAACAGAGATACACAAGCGAGGTGGCTCTCCTTACTCTGTCTGGGGGTCAACTAGTTTCAGGCGAGACATGTGGCAAGTGATACATTAGCAGCTTCCTATATGTCACCAGGCACATTAATTAAGCATGTGACATGGTAAATACATTGGCCACACTGCTAGCTAGCTGAATAAATAATGTATATAAATGTATACATACATAATGTACATACACATAAAGTTAGCAATTCCTAAACTATATCTTGTGCCAGAGATTACTTGCATTACGTGTTCAATTCTGGTCATCGATACAGAATGGGATATAGGATCCCTAGAAGAATTCTGAGGAGAATGACAAGACTAATCCTGGTATTAGGAACCTTGATAAGAAACAGGTTAAAGTATCTTTAATTTGCACTCCTTTGAGAGATGTGAGAGTTAGAGGTGATATGATAGAGGTGTTTAATTGGAAATCAGGGCTAAATAAAGGGGACAAGCAATACGTAAATTTCGAACGAAGCACAACA
>NW_024720773.1:165366-181097 GCF_018991925.1 Homarus americanus | reverse complement strand
GACAGGTTCAGTCTAACAAATCTGCTGACGTTTTTTAGAAAGTCTTCGAGGTATTAGATAATGACGCCCATTACGATGTTAATTTCTTAGACTTTACAAAGCGTTTGACAGAGTGCCACATCAGAGGTTTCTGAGAAAAGTTAAGGCTCATGGTATCGAGGGGAAAGTTTTAAATTGGATAAAATCATGGCTCACCGATAGAACACAGAGGGTCAGCGTAGATGGTGTTAAATCTGAGTGGGTTGTGTAACCAGTGGGGTTCCCCAGGGTCAGTACTGGGCCCTCTGGTTCATAATCTACATAAACGATCTAGATACTGGGATCAGCAGTGACATAAGCAAGTTTGTGGATGACAACAAAATAGGGCGGCAGATTAATTCAGGGCAGGATGCAAATGCAATACAAAAGGATTTAAATAAACTGTAGGAGTGGTCAGAAAAATGGCAAATGAAATTCAGCACCAGCAAGTGCAGCGTGCTTAAGATTGGAAGAACAAATAATGTCAATGTATACCCTTAACAACATCAACTTAGAAATCGACTTGTGAAAAAGACTTAGGGTACTTGTAAGCGGACCTACTGCCTAGAAAACAGTCGTTAATGTTCGAAATAAGGCAAACTGAGTCTTAGGTTTTCTATCTAGAAGTGTAAGTAATAAGAGTGCAGAAGTCTTATTGCAACTATGTCTTGCACTAGTCAGGCGCACCTCGATTATGCGGTTCAGTTCTGGTGCCCTTATTATAGAATGCATATCAATTCACTGGAGTCGGTGCAGCGAAGAATGACGAAAATGATCGGGGACTTAGAAACCTTCCATATCAAGATTGGTTAAAAGAAACTAAACTTGCATTCCCTAGAAAGATGAAAGAGTGCGGGGAGATATGATAGAAGTTTTTAAGTGGGTGAAAGGAATCAATAAAGGCGATATAGATACAGTTCTTATAATATCCGAGCAGGACAGGACTCGTAGCAACGGATTTAAGTTGGATAAGTTTAGTTGTGGGAGGAATAGGAAGGAACTGGTTCACAAATAGGGTAGTGGGCGAGTGGAACAAAGCATCAACTTTGTAATAAGTGCTAGAACGCTGGAAAGTTTAAAAGGAGGCTAGATGGATTCAAGGATGATAGAGAGTGGTAGTAACTCTCGAGGGCTGCCATGCAAGGACAACCGGCCTTTGCAGACTCCATATTTTCTTATGTTCTATGCAATTCAGTTCCTCTGAAGATGCTGAATAAAGACGAAAGCTAAGGCGCTGCATTGTTTCCCTCTCCCTGTGTAATTTTATCAAGATTTATCTTGATATATATATATATATATATATATATATATATATATATATATATATATATATATATTCATTAGCCCAATAAAGCACGCGGACTTCTACATACAATCAACACCTCAACCCTCCAGGATTCGAACCCGGCCCACTAAGCCCATGACTGTGACCGGGAACGCTAACCGCTGGACCACCAGGATACAAAAAGCAGTCTAGACTTTGTTATATTTCACACAAAGCCTGTTAATGAGCTAAGGCACGTGAACCTCCAATGGGAATACCAGTATCACGAAGGTGGTCAGAGTAACGTTTACCAAATCCGGCTTCGAAACACGAGGATCCATATATATTTCATTAGCCCAATAAAGCGCGGAATTCTACATACAATCAACACCTCAACCCGCCAAGTTCCCGGTCACAAGGAAAAAAACAGGAAGATCGTGAATTACACGAAAGCGCTTGGGAGCTTCGTGTTTCTTTTACTTGTGGTTATCAGCTATATATATATATAAATATATATATATATATATATATATATATATATATATATATATATATATATATATATATATATATATATATAGAGAGAGATAAAATCACGGAAAAGGAAACAGCAGGCACCTTAGCTTTCGTCTTTATTCAAGACATCTCAGAGCAACTGATTACATGGACAGAGAGAGGCTTAAATATGCAGGGTGACCTTAAAAACATGAGGTCAGGTCATAATGATGTCATCCACTAATCCCACACCAACACAGACGTACAGGAGCCTCAGTTTTTAAGGTCACCCTGCATATTTAAGTCTCTCTGTCCATGTAATCCAATTGCCTCTGAACATGTCTTGAATAAAGATGAAAGCTAAGGTTCGTTGTTTCCTTTTCCCGTGTGATTTTATCAGATTTATCTTATCCACGTTTTCATTTGGATCTACATGTATATATATATATATATATATATATATATATATATATATATATATATATATATATATATATATATATATATATATATATATACTGTATATATATATATGTAACCGGTCGGAATTTACTGGACTTTAATTTCACTTGGGCAATTTATTTGAGATGAAATACGCAGGGCATTCAGACATAACAAAGTAGGGAGTAAACTAGCTAACAGGGATCACCAAGAAGTGAGATTCAATATATGACAGTCGCAAGGAAACTTCCATTAAAGTCCCAAATTTCCTAATGGCAAACGTTGACAGGTTGAAAAGGTAGTTGAGAGAAGGAGTGGCACGTTTGGGGGTGAACTACATGACCTCACGAGAGAGTGTATGTAATATGACCTCACATGATGTACCCACAGAGGGTAACCTCACTTTACCAGGTGACCTGATCAGGATGACCTCACGAAACATAACAGCAGAGGGTGACCTGACCACGAGATATGAGGTTGACTAGTTCCATAACAATTTAAATAATGAGTTACTTAATGCACAAAGGCAGAATATACCATACAGAAAACTCAGATCAAATAACAAAGACCCCAATTGGATAAATAATTATTTAAAGAGTATTATTGGACCATGCTGTTGTATCATCTCAAACCATCAAAGAATCGACTCTGTTTCTGTGTTCTTCTATCTAAATAAACTGTTTCAATATCAATACCAGGAAGCACCAAAAAACGAGTTAGCAAGAACCTCCAGACAAGACTGAAGACCCTCTGCCAGGACCGCCAAGCTGATCGCAAGTCCCCATGTGACATTTTTTATTTTGTAATTCGTTTATGTACGAGTTTTCACTAACATATGGTAGAATGTTTTAGTTAAAGGTTGGTTATCCGAGATGGTCCGAGTTGGTATTTGATGGGCAGAGTTGGCGATAAGCCGAGTTGTTTTTTAAGATGGGCCGAGTTGAAGGGCCACCGGTCAGAAGAGCTAAGACTGCGATAAGAAAGCCAAAAAGAAATAATTAAATATAGGTAGCAAGAGAGGCGAAGTCAAATCCCCAAGGGATTCTTCCAAATGTAACAAACTAAAACACAAGACAGGATTGGACCAATACAGTCAGATACCAGCGAGCTAACTGATAACGACGGAGAAATGAGCAATAATCTGAACAGATATTTGTCATCAGTTTTCACAACTGAAAGCTTAAACATGATAACTGAGGCACCGACTAGCTACAGGGATGGTGAAGAAAATAGATAAAGCGATATAGTAGTAATTAGCAACGATGTCAGTAAACAAATAGATAAACTCAAACCAAATAAGTCAACAGGTCCCGATGAGACATTTGCCAAAGTATTAATGGAATGTAAAGAAGAACTTAGTATGTCCTCAGCAAACTTGTTTAACAGGTCATTGTAAATGGGTGTAGTACAAGAATCCTGGAGGATAGCGAATGTGATCTCAATTCTCAAGACGAAAGTTAGATCACTATTCTCTAACTACCGTCCAATCAGTTTAACATCATTGTAGGCAAATTACCGGAAGCAATAATTTCAAACTCAATTCGAAATCACCTCGAGAAACACAATTTGATCAATGATTCCCAGCATGGTTTTACTAGTGGGCGTTTATCTCTGACAAATCTATTAACAATCTTTTCAACTGTTTTCGAATCCGTGGATGACAGACACGATTATGATGTGGTTTACCTCAACTGTAGTACGCACTGTTACGACCCTCTTCTTTTCACCTCTAAGCCAGCTTCCACCACTATCTACCAGCGGCCAAGGTATCTCAAGAGTTGTCAAAATACCACTGGCTGTCCCGCCAGTCTCCGGCAATTTCCCGACGATCGGTATCAGTGTACAGACAAACAACTGGCAGGTAGATTTCCACCAGGTCACAGAAACACACTTGTGCACTGTGGTCTACTTTTATAAGCACTGATTCTTCACAAAACTGTTAACAGGGTAATGACTTCACAGCTGGAGTTCTCACTTCGAATATATACTATGGTCAGCACACTACCGGTGTACAACTCCTTAGTCTTTTCACTTAATATTAATCACAACATGTCCACAATACTTGCACAACAATTGTCTTCAGTTGTTCTGCTAGGCTTATTCTTTACACTCTGAACAGAAGCGATCGACTGACTCCTTGACTTGACTTGACGTCTGTAGATAAGGTAGAGGGCTATTGCTTGTAATGCTGGGTGGGAGGACAGGGATCAGGATTTGAAGTACTTTGGTGGCAATGAAGGGGGGGTGGGGACTAAGGAAAATGTTTTAGGGCTAATATATGAGATTTAACATATTTGAACTTACATCTTGCGTGATTAGGTTCTAGCTCTCAAGCCTTTTTCATTTCGTTAAAAATATGTTTATTTTTGCAGTCGCCATTGTTCCAAGGAAGCGGTGACGACCTCTAGCCAGGTTCTTGTGGAGCTGGCTGAGCAACGTATCTTTTGTTTTAATAAGAGTGGAAGGAAGGGGCAAGAAGACAAGTGTTGGAGAGGCCAAGAATAGTGTCCTTTGGTCACTCTCATCTTTTTAATGAAACATTTTTCTGTTTTAGAGAATTGAAGCTTTTTGTTTATAGTAGGGAGGTTTAATTTCTAAGAAGAGGTGTAGGATCCAACTTGCTTCTTTTGTTCACAAGAAGGTGGTCCTATCTTTTTGGTTTAATTGAAAGATTGAAGCATGACTTGAAGGCACAGTATTTATTTGGCTATACAGTTTTGTTTTGTTTTTTATTAAAATTGATTATTTTTAGTTGTATTTTGGTATTGGTGGTGGATTGTTGACTCTTATTCTGCTTAATCTGAACCAAGCGTGTTCTTCTCTTGCTCTTCTTACTGGTTCGTTGTCGAGCCAGTTAACTACAGTTTCTGAGTCTAACTCTCGTACTTGCTCCCATATTCTTTTGGCTTGAATGTAGATGTCTACGTTTACTGCGTTGATGTTGGCTCTTCTATGGAGTTCTTCGTTTGTTACTCTTTCTTCGTAACTGATGTTATATATGAATCTTAGGCTTTTATTTTGCACCGTTTGAAGTTTCTTGATTCTTGTTGCACTGAATAAGTTGGTTGGTACAGGCGGGTAGCACGTTAGTGATTTTATTAGTGCCTTGTATAACTTCCTTTTGTTTGGTATGTTCAAGTTTTTTAATCTTCTTAATTTTGAGAGTTTGCTACGTAGTTTGCAAACTTTTTCGTTGATGAAGCTCTGGTGACTATTTTTTGTGGTGTATGGGTAAATTTCTCCATCTACTATCACTGGTTTGACCTTTTTCTTGGCAATTGGTATGATTTTAAATTTGTTGATTTTAGTCCGTATTTTCCATTTCTTTTCGCAGTCATTTATGTTTTTTATTGCAAAGGACGTATGGCGTGCCACCATTGCTTCTGATTTTCCTGGATATGATATGATTTGTGTGATGTCATCAGCAAAAATAATGTGTTCGCTATGTTGCGTTGGTTCAGATAAGTTGCTCGTATATATGGAGAATAGTGTTGGGGATAGGACGCCTCCCCAGGGCACTCAGCTTTCTAGGTTGCCAATTTGTTGCTGTGCTGTCCTGTTTTGGAGGTAGTTAGGACTCTTTATATTTCTGCAGGTAGGTCTAGTTTTAGTATTTTATATGCTTGTCCGTTGTGCCACACTTTATCAAATGCCTTTGCCACATTTCTTAAGACTATGTTTACTTGGTTTCCTTGCTGTTTTTCTTTGGCTATGATTTCTGTTATTATTGCTATTGCTGTTTGGTTTCCTCTACCTCTTCTAAAGCCATGTTGTCTTGGGTTGAGTTTGTTGTGGTTAGCCAGGAACTTATCTAGTCTGTTATTTAGTATGCGTTCCAAGAGTTTCCCGGTTATTTCCAGTAAGGATATAGGTCTGTAGTTTATTATCTGTTTTGGATCCTTCCCTTCTTTGGGAATGAAGATCATTTTTGCCCGCTTGAGGACATCGGGAAAGTAACCAGCTGATAAGATTGAGTTTTAAATATTTATCAGGGCTCCCAATGGTCTGCTGGGCAGGTTTAATAACATGTTTCGGGTTATGCCGCCCATTCCAGCGCATTTTTATTTAAATTTGCGTAGGCAGTGTAGTAGTTCGTCGTGATTTATGAATTTATTGGGTCTTAGTCTTTCTGGGTTTCCTGTGTGGTAGGGAGTCAGTCTATTGCTTTGTTCTCTTAGCCGATCATCAAAACTTTCATTATCTTCTTCTGATATTCTGAAGATCTTCTTCCATTCTCTTCTGAAGGCTTCTTCTTTTTCATGGTCTGTATAGAGTTTTTGTCCGTTTTGGTCTTTAATGTAGTTTATTCTGTTTTTTCGTGCCAAGAAGTTTGTTGATGTTTTGCCAGAAGTTTTTTGAGTCCTTTGTGGTGTCTATGTTTTTTATTAGATTGTTCTATTTTTCGTTATTAATTTGCCTGTACTCTTCTTGTAGGCCTTGTTGGATTTCTCTTATATTGCGGAGTAGTTCTCTAGTGGGTCGTGTTTGTTCTATAAATGTCCTAATGTTATTATATTGTACTTGTGGTCTCTTTAATTCTTCGTTGGGTTTGTTACTCGGGAGGGTTCTGTATGACGTTATTTGGGGTTGTCTGGTTGATTGCTTGTTTTATTGTCTTGTGTAGCTTGTCTACCTCTTCGTCAATTTCCTCAAGTGTTGCATCTTTTATATTTATTTGTGGGTAGTTTTCCAATAAATTCTTATATTTCATCCAGTCTGTTTTGCTCATCCGGAGCCTTGGTGGTATTTTTGTTTGAAATAGGCTGGTGGAATTTGTGAATATTATCGGAATGTGATCGATTGGGGTGATGGGGCCTTGCTCTATGTAGTAGTTAAGGAATGCTTTGTTGTTGCAGAAGATTTTGTCGGGTGTTGCAACGCCGTTTGGTTCCATCCAGGTGGTGAAGTGCGGACCCAGGTGAAGTAGTCTGCCAGTGTTGATTATATATATGTTCTAATGCTGTGCCTATCTGGTTATTGTTGCCGTTGCTAAAAATGCGGTGTCTTGCATTGGAATCTCCCAGGATGTACATTGGAATATTATAATTTGTTAGTTTCAGTAGGTCTTCAATAGGGAGGGATGGTCTTCTTGGGGGTAGGTATGTTGTTGCGATTATTATTTCGCCCTGTGTTGTCTGTACTATAATGGCTAGGAATTCGCTGTTAAAGATGACGGCAACTCCGTCATGTTTTTCTCCACTTTTGTTCGATTGGTGAATGTCGTAGTTAAATATTTTGATTTGGTTGTTCTCGACTTCGCCGTGTGCACTTATTAATATTATATCTGGATTGTTTTCATTGTATATGTTACAAAGCGATGTTTTACATGTATGCCAATCACGGACATTGTGTTGTAGGATTTTAAGTATTTTCAGTTGTAGATGGTCCATTATTTCTTTTTCTTAGAGGGTTGAAGTTGAGGGGGTGATCTCATTTCGTTGAGTCCCGATGATTTCCTTTTGAGTTCAGCTGCCGTGATTACAATAAAAACTTTTGTGCCGAATTTTATTTTGCCTTTTTTAATCATGTTCCATACCGTTTCTTTGTCATACCGTTCGTCTGCCATACTATTTCGTTAGCCGTTAACTCTGCGATTATTTTTCCAGTTTGTTTTCTGTGTGGTGGGTATGGTATTCTTGTGGTTTGATAAAACCTTAGTCCTATATCTGCTGCTTCTTCAGACACTGGGGGGGGGGGGGCAGTTGTTGTTGGGAAGTCGATTTCCATTTCATTTTAATTGTTCTTGGCCGCTGATTTCCTTTTCGTTCCCGTTCCTTGTGTCAGTCTTGGGTCTCTCGCCTTCTCAGTCAAGCCTCCAGGTCGTTCCGCCTTTTCCGGTATGTTATCCTGGTCTGTCGGTGGTGTTGTGTCCTTAGGCATGGTTAATCGTTGTCTGAAGTGCTTTGTAAGCTCTGGGGTGCTGATGGAGTGTAACAAGTTTGCTGAGTTTGGGTTTTCAGGGAAGTTCATTTGTAGCATGTCGTTTATTTCAAGCATTCTATTGAGTTCGTCGGCATTTGATCCTGGGGCTATGATGTTATGAAGGTGAGCATGTAACATGCTCACCATTACCTTGTAATGATCAGTGTCACTTAATTTGATTATGGTGTCAGTCGTTGGCTTTGTTGCCTCTTTCACGGCCCTCTTTGCTATTTCAGCATATGTGCTTTGGTCTCTCATCCTTTCTCGTTGGTCTTCCTGCTCTTGCTTGTATTTGATGAGGGTCTTTTTGATGGGGCAGGACATGGCCATGGTTGGGTGGGTGTGGTGCACGTCCCCGTTCCTTTTGCAGTTTATGCAGCCTTTGTTGGTGTTGTTGCACTGCGTGTAAACATGCCCTTCCTCTGCACAGTTGAAGCAGAATTTGTTTTCCTTTTCAGGGTAGTCCCTTGTGGTATGCTCTTCATATTTATAGCCTGTGAAACATGTCAGGAGACTGGTGTATTTTTCCCTTTTTATTTGATGAGGGGATATAGACATGTTGCACGCAAAAAAAACCGCACTGGAGGACCTTGTCTGCCATAGCCGTTTCTTCGAAACAAATCTTCATTGCGTTCGTGTAGTCTTTTATCTTGATTATTTCTTCTATTTTAAGTCCTTCATTGTTATTTTCAATGTCTGCCTTCAGAGAGTCTGCCGTTTGCCCTTCTACCTGAGAATCTAGTTTCCTTACGAAAACAGATCTCCTGGCTCTTAGCTCGGGAGGCATGACCACAATTAATCCATTCTCGGCAAGGATTTGTTTCGCCTTAGTGGTTAGTAGTTTGTCTGCATCATTTTCATTTCGGCAAATGACTTTGAACCCTTCGTTCAGGTTGAATACCCTATTGAAGGGCACACCTAGTTCCACATATGCTAGAGTAATTAGTCTCGATTTATCGATAGGTTTGTTCTTATCTTTTACTTTTATTCTTATATTTACTTCCATTGTGCATGTAGAAGGTTATTGGAGGCCCTTCTTTGATTTTACAAGAGACAACTCCCGCACAGGGAGTGACTGCACGATCACAGTCGTCATTATGGGATCGGCCTGTTTGTCCCCGACCCCCAATGAACACACACAATCCCACTCAGCTGTGAGGTGTGAGCCACTGGAGGGGCTCTAGCACGAATACTTAAATAAAGCAGGTGCCTCGGCCAGGGTAAGCAAGGAAGGATTTTAGTAAGAGAGAAACACCTCAAACCACGTCAGTACTGCCAACCAATAGCCGCCCTCCAGCGGGAGTGTGGGTCACTCACTCTGTGCGTGGGGAGGACTAGCTAGGGTTGAAAATCCTGAACTCTCGTGACGCGGTGACGTTCGTGGTCGTTATCCAAAGGTGGAGGCCGACAAAGGGCGTTGCCCCAAACAGGATTCCTGGGACGTCCAGTAATAATAATCAGAGAGGTCGACTTTGTGGTCCGGTCGTCAACAGTAGAAACAGGGCTGGCTGGCTTTGGCAGTGAAGGGTCTGGAGAGAGGTCCTATCACGGCTAAGGCTGGCTGGTGATGGTCAATAGTGAGTCGACTGACCCCTTAGCTGGTCGCTGGTGTTTATATACGCCTCGGCAGACGCCTCTCGAACATCCTAGAATCACCCAGAGACGCCTGAGAGATTCTAGAACGATCTACTCTGATCGAGGTTTACAATAATGAGTAAATCATGACAAAAATGATGCAATGCATTTTAGAATATTCTTACATAATTAATACATCAATATATACACGAAAATTTCATTAAATTTACCCAAATAACTGCTGCATGGGACAGAAAATAATCAAAGCACCTAGTTTACAAAATTATAATACGAAATTATGCCTCGGAATAACACTATCTCCTTCATTAATGCCGATTTTTCCAAGATCTCTTTAAGTTTATTCTGCTTTACTTTAACAAAAGCTTTTTCAAAATCAATAAAGCAGATATACAAGTTATTTCTCTGGACCTCTAAAAACCTTTCACTCAAAATTATCAAACCAAATGTAGCTTCTCTAGTGTCATTTTCCCTTTCTAAATCAATTTTACTTTTCAGATAACGCACTTTATTTTTTTTTTTTTATTCTGTATAAAATTATTTTTAATAGAACTTTGTAGGCATGACTTATGAAGCTTATTGTTCTAAACTGGATGCACTCTAAGACTCCTGGCTTTTTAGGTAATAATGTAATTTCTTTTAAATCTCCTGTATATAGAATTATATATTTTAGTCAAACATTTTATCCCCTTCTTGCCCATTTGTTCTATAACTTCGGCTGGAACTTGATCAGCCCCACAAGCTTTGTCATTTTTCATTTTACTCACAGCTGCCTCAACATCTTTTTCCTGAATTACATTTCGATCTTTTTTCTTTTCGTTTATTACCTCTACTCTATCCTTATTATTGTATAGTTCTTCTTCGAACTCTACCCATCTGTCATTTACTTCTGCCTCAAACTGGATCTTATTGTCTTTGCCTTTAATAGTCCTACCCCATTTTTATTCTGGAGGGTGGGGAGGGACGTGAGGGAGTGTAGGGAGCGACAGGGTGGGGAGGGAGGTAGGGAAAGACAGGGTGGGGAGGGACGTGAGGGAGGGAGGGAGAGACAGGGTGAGGAGGGAGGGAGAGACAGGGTGGAAAGGGAGGTGAGGGAGGGGGGGAGAAACAGGGTGGGAAGGGACAGAAAGACAGGGTGGGGAAGCAGGGAGAGACAGGGTCTGGAGGAAGGTGAAGGAAGGAGGGAGAGACAGGGTGACGAAGGAGAGACCGGGAGGGTAGGAAAGACAGGGTAAGGAGGGAGGGAGGAAGACTCAGGGAGAGATGGAAAGACAAGGAGGAAAGGGAGGAGGGGAGGTAGGAACAGTGAGGAGAGGGAGGGAGAGAGGGATTGAGGGAGGGAAGGACAGGGTGGGAAGGGAGAGAAGGGGGGAGGGAAAAATAGGGTGAAAAGGGAGGAAGAGAGATACAATGAGATGAGGGGGAGGGAGAAACAGGGAGTAGAGGCAGGAAGGGGAACGAGGAGAGGGAAGGAGAGAAAGGGTGGGCAGGGAAGAATAGAGAGAAATGTAGGAAAAGGAGGATATGGAAGGAGGAAGAGAAGGGGAGGGGCAGCATTAAGTTGGTGTTAAGGTGCAAGCACTGCTTGTTTCTTCTTGCTTCCAGCTACCACCGATGGCTAGCCCTCGTGGCGAAAAGGAAAGCAACTTGCATAATTTCTCCCCTGCCAGTACACAGCCTCTTCACCATCAAGACTCCTGCTGTGCCTCCTCGTGGCAACACACGGTAACTGAGTGCCTCGTGGGCCCAGGCTAGTTCAGCAGGGGATCTCGGAGCAGCAGTGGGCCCCAGAGGGACGTCGTGTAGGCCCAGTGGCATGTGGACATGCCCTGGTGCCTACCAACCACTGCCCAGCTGCCTTGCAGTTTAAACAGAATAAAAATCTACAGTGGAGCCCCCATCAGGCAGACATGCTTACAGAGCTCACACGAGACCCCAATGGCAGTATAGGCGGAAGATAATGAACAACAAGGGAACCCAATGACTACACCAGTGGACGAAGACAATGCCTGATAGACAGGCTTCTTAGGCGAAACCCAACAAACTGGGCTATCTGCAGTTAATTGTAACTCTCCCTCTCCCCAGTCCTTGCCATACTTACATCACTGAATCAGGAAAAGGGAGAACCAAGCTGTGTGGCTGCAGCCTGTGCTCCTGCCTCACCTTATAATTAACTCACACGCATCCATCATCCAAATCATCATACTTGTTAACATCATCAAAACCCCTATACCCCCAAAAGTCCTATGGCGTTGCACGAGTGGCGACGGGGACAGGCAGAGATGACTGGTGGGAGACTCAAGTCGCAACTCTGCACATGGGCGGCACAGATAAAATGGTTGTTTATGCACTGGGATCTAGACAGCAATGCAAACCGGTCCTGTCGGTGTGACTGAACAGTTCTTTCCAGGAGCAACTCTGATCACCCCATATGGGGAGGGGGCTAGAAAATGTGTCCTAAGCATACCCTGCCTAAAGAACCAACCCGACTGGGCAACCGCACTGAGTAAAGTCGTCCTTATGGTCGAAAACACAATCATAATCACAGATCAAAACAAAAACATACTATGCAGCCTCTTATGGTCGCTTCATGGAATATCAGGACCCTTCTGGATACTGGAACAAATGAGCGTCCTGAAAGAAGAACCGCCCTTGTGGTAAAAGAGCTGGCTAAGTATAACATCGATAGAGCGGCCATTAGTGAGTTCCAGCTCCCACGTGAGGGTCGACTAACAGAACGAGGGTCTGGCTATACCTTCTTCTGGAAAAATAAGCCTGTTGCGCAGAGAAACCGCATTTATGGAGTTGGCTTTGCCATCCGCCGATGCATCCTACATAGTCTAACTGAAATTCCTGTTGGGATCAACGAGCTCCTCATGACGCTCTGAGTCCCACTGAATCACTCATTTCATGCCTTCTTCGTCAATGTATATGCCCCAACACTGGATGCAGAGGATGACATCAAGGAGGCCTTTTACACCGACCTCAAAAGAGTGTTAACCTCTATCCCAGATAAGGTAATGTTGTGCTCCT
Source organism: Homarus americanus (assembly GCF_018991925.1). NCBI lineage: Eukaryota > Metazoa > Arthropoda > Malacostraca > Decapoda > Nephropidae > Homarus > Homarus americanus. The sequence goes on along the minus strand of NW_024720773.1, from coordinate 168,331 downwards.
TGGTTAACTTCAATGACAGAGTTGGCAGAGATGCTGAAATTTGGCAAGGAATCATAGGGATAAATGGACAAGGCAAGTGTAATCCCAACGGACTACTCCTCCTCACCAAGTGTGCTTCACACAACCTCACTCCCACCAATACCTTGTTTAGGCAGGCCGACAAATTCAAGGGTTAGGGGCAACACCCCCAATCCAAGCACTGGTATCTCAATGATCACATTACTGCCAGAGCAAGCGATTGCCAAGATGCCTTTATCACCCGAGCAATGCATGGCTCAGACCACTGTGACAGTGATCATCGGCTCATCAGAGCCAAGCTCTCACTTCACGTGGCCCCAAAATGGCGAAGGCAGCAAGCCTTCAAAAGAGGTTTTAACAATAAGCGTCTGGAGGATCCAGCGGTTGCAAATGCTTTGAAAGTGCAGCTCGAACATGGGGTGAAAATAGCCGGCAACAAACAACTACACTCTCAGTGCCGAATGGGATATTCTGTCATAACAAAAACCTGCAGAAAGACACTCGGCCAGATCGAAAGAATACACCAGGACTGGTTGGATGAAAATGACCCTAAAATCAACATACTCATTGATGATATTGTACTGATTTAACTGACTGGCAGTACAACCCTCAGTCTCAGACCAAATTTGATACCATCCACAAGAAGTGGCGACCCAGCACTAACTTCGCATTCTAAAGAACGACTGGTTTTAAAATAAAGCATGTGAAATGCAAAAACATGCAGATCAACACAATATATACAAATTTTTAAATTCCACTAAAACATTTTATGGGCTAATCACTCATGGCGCAGCCCCCCCCTCAGCCCATCCCACTTTAATAGATGAAGAAGGCATCCTTAAGCACTGGAAAGAGCACTACCATTCACTGCTCAACCAAAACACTGATGTGAATGTCCTGACTACCAAGCACGTCCCTCAGTATCCAGACCTGATCCACTTCAGCTATCCTCCATCCCTAGATAAGGTAGCTACTGCCATCAAACAGATGAAAAGTAACAAAGCCTCATAGCTGAATAGAATCCAAGCAGAGCGTGACAGAGCGGTACTGCTCTTCCCTCGCAAGCAAAATGTCACGGGTTTGATTCCCGGGCCGGCGGAAGTTGTTTGGACACTCTTCCTAGTCCCCTTGGTCCCTGTTCACCTAGCAGCAAAGTGGGTACCTGCTGTTAATCGAAAGTTGTGAATTCGTATTCAGGGACAAGTTGTTGGAGCTTCCAATAACATGCTAAGACATAAATCTTTGACTCCTTTTAAAGACGCCTCCATTGTCAATATTGTGACAACTACCACTGGATCTCGCTGCTGTCAGTAGCTGGCAAGATTATCGCCTGAGTCCTCCTAAACAGACTTCTCCATGAGGCGGAAAAGGTCCTCCCAGAATTTAAATGTGGATTTAGACCATCACGTGGCACCACTGACATGATCTTTGCTGCCCGCCAAATACATGAAAAGGGCAGAGAACAGCATCTCAACCTGTACATGGCCTTCATCGACCTAACCAAGGCCTTCGACTCGGTCAACAGAGAAACCATCTGGAGGACCCTTCGCCGTTTAGGCTGCCCAATAAAATTTATTGCCATTGTGAGGCAACTCCACGTTGGCATAAACGGCAGTGTCCAAACGGGAGTAAAACACTGATGTGTACTGGTACCAACTGTCTTTTCCAATTTCTTGGCTGCCTTCCTTACTCATGCCAGTGCCAATTTAGCCAGTACTGGATGAAGGGACTTTTCGACATAAGACGACACCAGGCAGAAACAAAGGTGTTGGCAGCTTCCATTACTGAACTTCAGTATGCAGACGACCTCACCCTTGTCGCTCACACTGAATGCAACCTACAGGAGATTCTGAACACTTATGAAGATGTGTTTGCACACTTCGGCCTTCAGGTGAATGTACGTAAGACTCAGATTCTCTTTCACCCTGCCCCTAGTTCAGCCACACCTCCACCATCCATCCAGCTTAATGGCACTATCCTCCCTAATGTTACCCACTTTCAGTATCTCGGTTCCCACTTGTCCACCACCTCTGACATCGATGAAGAGATTCAACATCGGATCACATGTGCATGTCAAGCCTTTGGCAGGCTGTAGGGAGCTGAAATTATCTACAAAGTTGCAAGTATATCGAGCAGTGGTCCTCCCCACCCTGCTATATGGCAGCGAGACATGGGTCACATAGAGGAGGCACCTCTAGGTACTTGAAAACTTTAACCAACCTCCGAGTTCGCTTGGATGACAAGAGAACAAATGAGAGTATTCTTGCTGACACCAACTGTAGGAGCATCGAGGCTACCATTATCCATGAACAACTACGCTGGACTGGCCATGTTACCTGCATGGACGGAAAATAGACTGCCAAAGCGGCTACTTTGCAGTCACCTAACGAATAGTAAACGTAACGCTGACGGGCAACTGAAAAGGTATAAGAATAGTCTTAAGACAACCCTGAAAAAGTGCCAAATCGACTCTCGCACCTGGGAGACAATTATTCTACACCATAATGCTTGGAAGACCACCACACAAGAAGGTGTCAATACCTCAGAGTTAGGCCGACTGCATACCAAGGCAGATGTAGCCCTCCACGTGTACAACATCTGTGGACGATGATGCCGGTCCCAAAAAGGCCTCTCTAAACACCTCAGAGTTCACAAACGAAGATGACATCCCTAGTAACTCATATCATTGTATCATAGCTGAATGATCGTCATACTCGATTCCGAGTAACAGAAAAGTAGTAGTAGTAGTAGTAGTGGTAGTAGTAGTAGTAGTAGTAGAACGATATTTGAACAGCGTGATTGTAAGGCTGTTCCCCTGGTTGACGCTTCCAACGCATTCAACATACTTAACCGCAAGACCACACTGTACGACATCAAGATCAAGTGTCCAAGCTTTGCAATGTATGTTGAAGACAGATCTCTATATCTCTAAGAGGTGATACCATCA
>NW_024720773.1:142866-160366 GCF_018991925.1 Homarus americanus | reverse complement strand
GGACTGGTTTGATGAAAAGGCCTCGGCAATCAAAGTACTCATCGATGATAAACAATAAACATGTTGCTTTTACTGACTGGCGGAACAACTCTCAGTCTCGAACCAAAGCTGATACCTTCCGCAAGAAGAAAGCGGCAGCCCAGCGGGAACTTTGCAATCTAAAGATCGACTGGCTTAAAAATAAAGCATGTGAAGCACAAAAACTTGCAGATCAGTACAAGATGCATCAAATTTTCATTTCTACTAAAACATTTTATGGGCCAGTCACTCGTGGCGCAGCCCCCCTCCGCTCATCTGACGGTAACCTCATAATTAAAGACGATGAAGGCCTCCTTCAGTGCTGGAAAGAGCACTACCATTCATTGCTCAACCGAAACACCGATGTGAGTGTCCTGAATACCCACCAGGTACCTCAGCATCCAGAGCTGACCCACGAGAATATATGGGAAAAGGAGGAAATCCCCCAAGCTCTTAAAGATGCCTCCATTGTCAATATTTATAAGAACAAGGGAGACCGGCCAGACTGTGGCAACTACCGTGGGAACTTGCTGCTCTCTGTAGCTGGCAAGATTATCGCCCAAGTCTTCTTAAACAGACTTCCTGAGGCGGAAAACTTCCTCCCAGAATCTCAATGTGGTTTTAGTCCATCACATGGCACCACTTACATGATCTTTGCTGCCCGCCAGATACAGGAAAAGTGCAGAGAACAGCATCGTGACCTGTACATGGCTTTCATTGTCCTAACAAAGGCCTTTGACTCGGTCAACAGGGAAGCCCTCTGGTGGACCCTCAGCCGTTTGGCTGCCTACCAAAATTCATTGCCATTGTGAGGCAACTCCACGATGGCATAAACGGCAATGTCATGCACAATGGCACCCTATCAGAGTTCTTCCCCATCCAAACAGGGGTTAAACAAGGGTGTGTACTGGCACCAACTCTCTTTTCCATCTTCTTGGCTGCCTTCCTTATTCGTGCCAGGGCCAATTTAGCCAGTGGGGTGAACATCGAGTACCGGGTGAAGGGGGTCTCTTCAACATAAGACGACTCCAGGCAAGAACAAAAGTGTCGGCAGCTAAACACGACCTACAGGAGATCCTGAACATCTACGCAGACGTGTATGCATACTTCGGCCTTGAGGTGAATGTACGTAAGACTCAGATTCTCTTTCAACCTGCCCCTGGTTCAGCTTCACGGTACTACCCTCTCTAAAATTGCCCTCTTTCGGTATCTCGGCTCCCATCTGTCCACCACTGCAGACATCGATGAAGAGATTCAGCTTCAGATGAGATGTGCATCTCATGCCTTTGGGAGACTCCCAAATCGTGTCTTCAGCTGTAGGAAGCTGAAATTATCTACAAAGCTGCATGTATATCAAGCAGATGTCCTCCCCACCCTGCTATATGAGAGTGAGACATGGGTCACATACAGGAGGCACCTCAAGGCACTTGAGTACAAACTGAAAAAGTGCCAAATCGACCCCCCTCACTTGGGAGTCGATTACTCCACATCAAAATGCTTGGAGGAACACCACACGAGAAGGTGTCAATACTTTCGAGTTAGCCCGACTGCAAACCGAAGCAGACAAGCGCCAACGCCGGAAAGACGCTGCCACCGCCCCTCCCGCAGTAGATGGAGCCCTCCACATGTGCAATGAATGTGAACGACGCTGCGGGTCTCTTTAGTCACCTTAAAACTCACTAACCTAGGTAACATCCCTAACAACTCATATCATCGTATCATAGCTGGATGATCGTTATACTCGATTCCGAGAGACAGCAAAGTAGGAGTAGTAGTAGTGTGTGTGTGTGTGTACCCGTGTGGATGTGTGTGTGTGTGTGTGTGTGTGTGTGTGTGTGTGTGTGTGTGTGTGTGTGTGTGTGTGTGTGTGCGTGTGTATGTGTGTAATAATAATAATAATAATAATAATAATAATAATAATAATAATAATAATAATAAACGGTTTATTAATAAAGTTGCAGCCGGTGACTGAAAATATACAAACTTACATGTGATTTAGACATAATGATATACGTTCAATACATTTATAGGGCTGTTCAGTACATAAATCATGAGCTGTTAATTATTTTAACAATAGATGGGATGGTGCCATTCTTATATCTATCAGAGCGGGCTCTTATGGGCTGAATTTTGTTGTAGTGGTGGACTGCGCGAGGTGGGCGGGGACTGTCGGTGGCAGGAGGTGGCGATGATGAGGATGGTGCAGTACTGCAGTAGTCCATTGCCAAACCTTGCAAGTGTGTGTGTATGTGTGTGTGTGTGTGTGTGTGTGTGTGTGTGTGTGTGTGTGTGTGTGTGTGTGTGTGTGTGTGTGGATGTGTGTGTGTGTGTGCGTGTGTGTGTGTGTGTGTGTGTGTACCTGTATGGATGTAATAATAATAATAATAATAATTAACGGTTTATTGAAAAAGTTCTGCAGCCCGAAGGCTGAAAATATACATTGGACATAAATGACTTATTACATACACTGGTGGTTTAACAAAAGCCTTCATTAGAGAAAGGTAAAGGAACATACAGTGAACATTCAGATTAATGTAGGTGTTGAACAGCAAACACGTAGTGTAGTAACTCTCTCCCAGATGGTGTTAGGAGGGACCTGATGTGGTGTAGTAATTCCCTCACAGATGGTGTTATGAGGGGCCTCACGTGTAGTAATTCCCTCACAGATGGTGTTATGAGGGGCCTCACGTGGTGTAGTAGTTCCCTCATAGATGGTGTTACGAGGGGCCTCACGTGGTGTAGTAATTCCCTCACAGATGGTGTTATGAGGGACTTGACGTGGTGTAGTAACTCCCTCACAGATGGTGTTATGAGGGGCATCACGTGTGTATGTGTGTGTGTGTGTGTGTGTGTGTGCACCCGTATGGATGTGTGTGTGTACCCGTATGGATGTGTGTGTGTGTGTGTATGTGTGTGTGTGTGTATGTGTGTGTGTGTGTGTGTGTGTGTGTGTGTGTGTGTGTGTGTCTGTGTCCCGTATGAATCTGTGTGTGTGTGTGTGTGTGTGGTTGTGGTTTACGCTGTTGTGTTCACTGTGTCGTGAGTCTATTATTAGCATATACCTGGGGTATTCCTCCTTCATGTCACTTGGACCACCTCACCCGTCGCCTGTCATGGACTCACCACCCGTCACCCGTCACTTGGACAATCACCCGTCTACTTGCCAGACACATCACCGTCAATCGCCACCTGGACACCTCACCGGTCACCCACCACCTGGTCCCTCATCATCCGCCACCAGGACGCACCTCACGGTCACCCACCACCTGGACACACCTCACCCCATCAACCACCACCTCCCACCTCCGTCACCCCCCACCTGGACGCACCTCACAGTCACCCACCACCTGGACACACCTCACCCATCATCCACCACCTGGACTTACCTCACCCCGTCACCCACCACCTGGACACCTCACCCCATCATCCACCACCTGGACTTACGTCACCCCGTCATCCACCACCTGACGTACCTCACCGGTCACCCACCACCTGGACACACCTCACCCCGTCATCCACCAACTGGACTTACTCCCCGTCATCCACCACCTGACGCACCTTAACCGGTCACCCACCACCTGGACGCACCTCACCCCATCATCCACCACCTGACACACCTCACCCCATCATCCACCACCTGGACACACCACCCCATCATCCACCACCTGGACTTACCTCACCCTGTCATCCACCACCTGACGTGCACTCACCCCGTCACCCACCACCTGACGCACTACACCGGTCACCCACCACCTGGACGCACCTCACCCATCATCCATCACCTGGACACACCTCACCCCATCATCCACCACCTGGACACACCTCACGCCATCATCCCCCACCTGGACTTACCTCACCCCGTCATCCACCACCTGGACGTACCTCACACCGGTCACCCACCACCTGGACACACTTTCACCCCATCATCCACCACCTGGACTTACCTCACCCCGTCATCCACAAAATAACAACTCCTGAATATGGATACTGACAATAAATTCTAAAATCAATAATACATTAGTCTCTTAGTGAACACATCTACAGTATACGTCTGTGTCGGTGTTTCGTGCAAATAAATCTTACTACTGACATATATTTGGCAAGTATTTACCCCCAGAGGTAGTGTGGTCACGATTATTGTCTCCAGTCAACGGTGTGGTCTCGTTTGTGTCTCCAGTCAACGGTGTGGTCTTGTTTGTGTCTCAGTCAATGGTGTGAATAGCATTTATTCTTCTCAGTCAATGGTGTGATCTTGTTTGTGTCTCCATTCAACGGTGTGGTCTTGTTTGTGTCTCCAGTCAAATGTGTCTTGTTGCTGTCTCCATTCAACGGTGTGACGTTGTTTGTGTCTCCAGTCAATGGTGTGGTCTTATTTGTGTCTCCAGTCAATGGTGTGGTCTTGTTTATTGTCTCCAGTCAACGCTGTGTGTGTTGTTTATTATCAGTCAACTTGATTGTGGTCTTGTGTCTCCAGTCAATGGGGTGGTGTTGTTTATTATCTCAGTCAATGGCGTGTTGTTTGTGCATCTCCATTCAACGGTGGGGTCTTGTTTATTGTCTCCAGTCAACGATGTGGTGTATTTAGTGCTTCCTCCGGTGTGGTGTTGTTTATTGTCTCCAGTCAATGGTGTGAGGTGTTGTTTGTGTCTCCAGTCAACAGTGTGGTGTTGTTTATTGTCTCCAGTCAATAGTGGTCTTCTTTTTTGTCTCCAGTCTAACGGTGTGGTCTTGTTTTATTGTCTCCAGTCAATGGTGTGGTGTTGTTTGTGTCTCCAGTCCAATGGTGGTGTTGTTTATTGTCTCCAGTCAATGGTGTGGTCTTGTTATTTTTCTCCAGTCAACGGTGTGGTCTTGTATGTTGTCTCCAGTCAATGGTGTGCATTGTTTGTGTCTTGATCAACGGTGTGGTGTTGTTTGTGTCTCCAGTCAATGGTGTGGTCTTGTTTTATTTTCTCCAGTCAGCGGTGTGGGTCTTGTATATTGTCTCCAACCAGCGGTGTACTGTTGTTTATTGTCTCCAGTCAACGAGGGTGTGGTGTTGTTTGTGTCTCAGTCAATAGTGCTGGTCTTCTTTGGCTTGTCTCAATCCAACGGTGTGGTTTTGTTTATTGTCTCCAGTCAATGGTGTGGTGTTGCTTATTGTCTCGAAAGTCAATGGTGTGGTGTTGTTTATTGTCTCAGTCAATGGTGTTGGAGTCTTGTTTATTATCCTCCATTCAATGGTGGGGGTCCTTCCTTTATTGTCCCCAGTCAACGGTGTGGTGTTGTTTATTGTCTCCAATCCGCTGTGTGGTGTTGTTTATTGTCAGTCAACGGTATGGTCTTGTTTATTGTCTCCAGTCAATGGTGTGGTGTTGTTTATTGTCTCCAGTCAATGGTGTGGTGTTGTTGTCTCATTCAACGGTGTGGTCTTGTTTATTGTCCTCAGTCAACGGTGTGGTGTTGTTTATTGTCTCAGTCAACGGTGTGGTCATACATTTTATTGTCTCCATTCAGCAGGTGGTCTTGTTGTGTCTCCACTCCAACGTTGTGGTCTTGTTTATTGTCTCCAGTCAGCTTGGTGTGGTCTAGTTTATTGTCTCCAGTCAATGTTGTGGTATTGTTTTATTGTCTCCATTCAACGGTGGGGTTTTGTTTAAATCTCTCCAACGGTATGTGTTGTTTATTGTTTTTCAGTCAATGGTGTGGTGTTGTTTATTGTCTCCAGTCAACGATGTGGTGTTGTTTATTGGCTCCAGTCAATGGTGTGGTCTTCTTTATTGTCTCCAATTAGCGGTGTGGTCTTGTTTATTGTCTCCAGTTAATGGTGTGTGATGTTCTTTATTGTCTCCATTCAACGGTGGGGTCTTGTTTGAGTGTCTCCAACGGTGTGGTGTTGTTTATTGTTTTTCAGTCAATGGTGTGGTGTTGTTTATTGTCTCCAGTCAACGGTGTGAGGTGTTTATTGGCTCCAGTCCAATGGTGTGGTCTTCTTATTGTCTCCAGTCAACGGTGTGAGGTCTTGTTTATTGTCTCCAGTCAATGATGTGGTCTTCTTGTGTCTCCAGTCAACGGTGTGAGTCTTGTTTATTGTCTTCCAGTTAATGGTGTGTGGTCTTGTTTATTGTCTCCAGTCAATGGTGTCGGTGTTGTTTATTGTCTCCACTCAACGGGGTGGTGTTTGTGTCTCCAGTCAATGGTGTGGTGTTGTTTTATTGTCAGTCAACGGTGTGGTCTTGTTTATTGTCTCCAGTCAATGGTGTGGTGTTGTTTGTGCCGCCATTCCAGCGGTATGGTCTGGTTTGTCTCAAGTCAATGGTGTGGTGTTGTTTATTGCCAGTCCAATGGTGTGGTGTTGTTTATTGTCTCCAGTCAATGGTGTGGTGTTGTTTGTGTCTCCAGTCAATGGTGTGGTGTTGTTTATTGCCTCCATTCAACGGTTTGATCTTGATTATTGTCTCAGTCAACTGTGTGGTGTTGTTTATTGCCAGTCAACGGTATGGTCTTGTTTATTGTCTCAGTCAATGGTGTGGTGTTGTTTTATTGCCTCCATTCAACGGTATGGTCTTGTTTGTGTCTCCAGTCAGCAGTGTTGGTGTTCTTTATTATCTCCAATGTAAATGGTGTGGTGTTGTTTATTGTCTCCAGTCAATGGTGTGGTCTTGTTTATTGTCTCCAGTCAACGGTGTGGTCTTGTATGTTGTCTCCAGTCAAATGTGTGGTGTTGTTTATTGTCTCCAGTCAACGGTGTGGTCTTGTTTATTGTCTCCAGTCCAATGGTGTAGTGTTGTTGTTGTCTCCAGTCAGCGGTGTGGTGTTGTTGTGTCTCCAGTCAATGGTGTGGTGTTGTTTATTGTTTCCAGTCAAAGGTGTGGTGTTGTTTATTGTCTCCAGTCCAATGGTGTGGTGTTGTCTCCATTCAAATGTGTGGTGTTGTTTATTGTCTCCAGTCAACGGTCTGGTCTTGTTTATTGTCTCCACAGTCAATGGGTGGTCTTGTTTATTGTCTCCAGTCAATGGTGTGGTGTTGTTTATTGTCTCCAGTCAATGGTGTGGTGTTGTTTATTGTCTCCAGTCAACGGTGTGCTGTTGTTTATTGTCTCAGTCAATGGTGGTGTTGTTTATTGTCAGTCAACGTTGTGGTGGTGATTTATTGTCTCCAGTCCTTGTGGTGTTTTATTGTTTCCAGTCAATATTGTTGTATTATTTTATTGTCTCCAATCAATGGTGCTTGGTATTTATTTCTATTGTCTCGAGCTAAGCAGCGTGGTGTTGTTGTGTCTCAGTCAATGGTGTGGTGTTGTTTTCTTGTCTCCAGTCAATGGTGTGGTGTTGTTTATTGTCTCCAGTCATTGGTGTGGTGCTTGGTTTATTGTCTCCAGTCAATGGTGGTGTTGTTTATTGTCAGTCTACGGTGTGGTGTTGTTTATTGTCTCAGTCAATGGTGTGGTGTTGTTTATTTGTCTCAGTCTACAGTGTGGTGTTGTTTATTGTCTCCAGTCAGCGGTGTGGTGTTGTTTATTGTCTCCAGTCAATGGTGTGGTATTCTTTATTGTCTTCAAGTCAATGGTGAGAGTGTTTGTTTTATTGTCTCCATTTAACGGTGTGGTGTTGTTTATGTCTCCAGTCAATGAATTGACATTTGTGTCTCAGTCAATGGTGTGGTGTTGTTTATTGTCTCCAGTCAATGAGGTGGTCTTGTTGTGTCTCCAGTCAACGGTGTGGTCTTGTATATTGTCTCCAGTCAATGGTGTGCTGTTGTGTCTCCCATTCAGCAGTGGGGTCTTCTTTGTGTCTCCAATCAACGGTGTGGTCTTGTTATTTTTCTCCAGTCAATGGTGTGCTTTGTTGTTTATTGTCTCCATTCAGCAGTGGGGTCTTCTTTATTGTCTCCAATCAACTGTGTGGTCTTGTTTATTGTCTCCAGTCAATGGTGTGGTGTTGTTTATTGTCTCCAGTCAATGGTGTGGTCTTGTTTATTGTCTCCATTCAACAGGGTGGTGTCGCATTGTCTCCAGTCAATGGTGTGATGTATTTTTAGTACCCGAGTCAATGGTGTGGTGTTATTGTCTCCAGTCAATGGTGTGGTGTTGTTTGTTCTCTCCAGTCAATGGTGTGGTCTTGTTTATTGTGTCCATTCAACAGGGGTGGTGTGTTGTGTCTCCAGTCAATGGTGTGGTGTTGTTTATTGCCAGTCAACGGTGTGGTCCTCTTTATTGTCTCCAGTCAATGGTGTGTTGGTGTTGTTTATTGTCTCCATTCAACGGTATGGTCTTGTTGTGTCCTCCAGTCAACAGTGTGGTGTTGTTTATTGTCTCAGTAAATGGTGTGGTGTTGTTTATTGTCTCCATTCAATGGTGTGGTGTTGTATATAGTCTCCAGTCAGCGGTGTGGTGTTGTTTATTGTCTCCAGTCAACTGTGTGGTGTAGTTGTGTCAGTCAATGGTGGTGTTATTTGTGTCTCCCTTTTCAACTTGATGTGGTCTTGTTTATTGTCTCCAGTCAATGGTGGCTTTGGTTTTCTTCGGCTCAGTCACATTTGTAGTGTGTTATTGTCTCCAGTCAGCGGTGTGGTCTTGTTTATTGTCTCCAGTCAATGGTGTGGTGTTGTTTATTGTCTCCAGTCAATGGTGTGGTGTTGTTTATTGTCAGTCGACGGTGTGGTCTTGTTTATTGTCTCCAGTCTAACGGTGTGGTGTTGTTTATTGTCTCCAGTCAACTGTGTGTGAAGACAGTTTTATTGTCTCCAGTCAATGGTGTGGTGTTTATTGTCTCCTTTCAACAGTGTGGTCTTGTTTATTGTCTCCAGTCAATGGTGTGGTGCTGTGTATTGGCTCCGATGCCGTTGTGGTGTTATTATTTTCTCCAGTCAACGGTGTGGTGTTGTTTATTGTCTCGATCCAATGGTGTGGTGTTGTTTATTGTTTCCAGTCAATGGTGTGGTTGATTATTGTCTCCAGTCAATGGTGTGGTGTTTGTTTATTGTCTCCAGGTCAAATGTGTGGTGTTGTTTGTGTCTCCAGTCAATGGTGTGAGGTGTTGTTGTGTCTCCAGTCAATGGTGTGGTGTTGTTTATTGTCTCCATCCAAATGTTTGGTGTTGTTGTGTCCTCAGTGTGGTCTGGTCTTGTTTATTGTCTCAGTCAATAAGGTGTGGTTTGTTTATTGTCTCCAGTCAATGGTGTGGTGTTGTTTATTGTCTCCAGTCAATGGTGTGGTGTTGTGTCTCCAGTCAACGGTGTGCTGTTGTTTATTGTCTCCAGTCAATGGTGTGGTGTTGTTTATTGTCGGTCAACGTTGTGGTGTTGTTTATTGTCTCCAGTCAACTGTGGTGTTGTTTATTGTTTCAGTCAATATTGTTGTGTTGTTTATTGTCTCCAATCAATGGGTGTGAATTGTTGTTTGACGGCCCATTCCTTTGTGTAATTGCTGTTTTGTCCAGTCAATGGTGTGGTGTTGTTTATTGTCTCCAGTCGTGGTGTGGTGTTGTTTATTGTCTCCAGTCATTGGTGTGGTGTTGTTGTTTATTGTCTCCAGTCAATGGTGTGGTGTTGTTTATTGTCAGTCTACGGTGTGGTGTTGTTTATTGTCTCCAGTGTGGTGTGGTGTTGTTTATTGTCTCCAGTCTACAGTGTGGTGTTTGCTCTTCTCTAGTCAAGCAGTGTGGTGTTGTTTATTGTCTCCAGTCAATGGTGTGGTATTCTTTATTGTCTCCAGTCAATGGTAGAGTGTTGTTTATTGTCTCCATTTAACGGTGTGGTGTTGTTTATTGTCTCCAGACAATGGTGGTGTGTTTGTCTCAGTCAATGGTGGTGTTTGTGTCAGTCCCAATGGTGTGGTCTTGTTTATTGTCTCCAGTCAACGGTGTGAAGTCTTGTATATTGTCTCCAGTCCAATGGTGTGCTGTTGTTTTATTGTCTCCTTTCAACGGTGGTGTCTTCTTTATTGTCTCCAATCAACGGTGTGGTCTGGTTTATTTTCTCCAGTCAATGGTGTGGTGTTGTATTGTCTCCAGTCAATGTTGTTTTTGTCTCCAGTCAATGGTGTGGTCTTGTTTATTGTCTCCATTCCTTGGGGTGGTGTGTTATACCATTCAATGGTGTGGTGTTGTTTATTGCCGATCAATGGTGTGGTGTTGTTTATTGTCTCTCCAATCAATGAATTGTGTTGTTGTTTATTGTCTCCAGTCAATGGTGTGGTGTTGTTGTGTCTCCATTCAACGGTGTGGTCTTGTTTTATTGTCAGTCAACTGTGGTGTTGTGCCAATCAACGGTGTCGTCTTGTTTATTGTCTCCAGTCAATGGTGTGGTGTTGTTTATTGTCTCCATTCAACGGTATGTTTCTTGTTTATTGTCTCCAGTCAACGGTGTGGTGTTGTTGTGTCTCCAATGAAATGGTGTGTTGTTTGTTATGCTCATTCAACGGTGTGGTGTTGTTTATTGTCTCCAGTCATTGGTGTGGTGTTGTTTATTGTCTCCATTCAATGGTGTGGTGTTGTTTATTGTCTCCAGTCAATAGTCTGGTGTTGTTTATTGCCTCCAGTCAACAGTGTGTTGTTGTTTATTGTCTCCATTCAATGGTGTGGTGTTGTTTATTTTCTCCAGTCAATGGTGTGGTGTTGTTTATTGTCTCCAGTCAACAGTGTGGTGCTGTTTATTGTCTCCAGTCAATGGTGTGGTGTTGTTTAGTGTCTCCAGTCTATAGTGTGGTCTTGTTTATTGTCTCCAGTCAATGGTGTGGTGTTGTTTATTGTCTTCAGTCAACAGTGTGGTGTTGTTTATTGTCTACAGTCAATGGTGTGGTCTTGATTATTGTCTCCAGTCAATGGTGTGGTGTTGTTTATTGTCAGTGTACGGTGTGGTGTTGTTTATTTTCTCCAGTCAATTGTGTGGTGTTGTTTATTGTCTCCAGTCAATGGTGTGGTGTTGTTTATTGTCTCCAGTCAACAGTTTGGTGTTGTTTATTGTCTCCAGTCATTGGTGTGGTGTTGTTTATTGTCTCCAGCCAATGGTGTGGTGTTGTTTATTGTCAGTCTACGGTGTGGTGTTGTTTAATGTCTCCAGTCAATTGTGTGGTGTTGTTTATTGTCTCCAGTCAATGATGTGGTGTTGTTTATTGTCTCCAGTCAATGGTGTGGTGTTGTTTATTGTCTACAGTCTACTGTGTGGTGTTGTTTATTGTCTCCAGTCAATGGTGTGGTGTTGTTTATTGTCTCCAATCAACAGTGTGGTATTGTTTATTGTCTCCAGTCAACAGTGTGGCGTTGTTTATTGTCTCCAATCAACAGTATGGTGTTGTTTATTGCCTCCAGTCATTGGTGTGGTGTTGTTTATTGTCTCCAGTCAATAGTGTGGTGTTGTTTATTGTGTCCACTCAATGGTGTGGTGTTGTTTATTGTCTCCAGTCAACAGTGTGGTGTTGTTTATTTTCTACAGTTCAATGGTGTGGTCTTGATTATTGTCTCCAGTCAATAGTGTGATGTTGTTTATTGTCAGTCTACGGTGTGGTGTTGTTTATTGTCTCCAGTCAATTGTGTGGTGTTGTTTATTGTCTCCAGTCAATGGTGTGGTGTTGTTTATTGTCTCCAGTCAATGGTGTGGTGTTGTTTATTGTTTCCAATCAACAGTGTGGTGTTGTTTATTATCTCCAGTCAATGGTGTGGCGTTCTTTATTGTCTCCAATCAACAGTGTGGTATTGTTTATTGTCTCCAGTCAACAGTGTGGTGTTGTTTATTGTCTCCAGACAATGGAGTGGTGTTGTTTTATTGTCCAGTCAATGGTGTGGTTGTTGTTTATTGTCTCCACTCAATGCTGTGGTGTTGTTTATTATCTGCAGTCAACGGTGTGGTGTTGTTGTCTCCAGTCAATGGTGGTCGTGTTTGTCTCCAGTCAATGGTGTGGTCTTGTTTATTGTCTCCAGTCAATGGTGTGGTGTTGTTTTTTGTCTCCAGTCAATGGTGTGGTCTTGTTTATTGTCTACAGTCAATGGTGTGGTGTTGTTTATTGTCTCCAGTCAATGGTGTGGTATTGATTATTGTCTCCAGTCAATGGTGTGGTGTTGTTTATTGTCAGTCAACGGTGCAGTGTTGTTTATTGTCTCCAGTCAATGGGGTGGTGTTGTTTATTGTCTCCAGTCAATGGTGTGGTGTTGTTTATTGTCTCCATTCAACGGTGTGGTGTTATTTATTGTCTCCAGTCAATGGTATGGTGTTGTTTATAGTCACTCAATGGTGTGGTGTTGTTTATTTTTTCCAGTCAATGGTGTGGTGTTGTTTATTGTTTCCAGTCAATGGAATGGTGTGGTTTTTTGTCTCCAGTCAATGGTGTGGTGTTGTTTATTGTCTCCAGTCAATGGTGTGGTCTTGTTTATTGTCTCCAGTCAATGGTGTGGTCTTGTTCATTGTCTTCAGTCAATGGTGTGGTGTTGTTTATTGTCTCCAGTCAATGGTGTGGTGTTGTTTATTGTCAGTCAACGGTGTGGTGTTGTTTATTGCCTCCAGTCAAAGGTGTGGTCTTGTTTATTGTCTCCAGTCAATGGTGTGGTCTTGTTCATTGTCTTCAGTCAATGGTGTGGTGATGTTTATTGTCTCCAGTCAAAGGTGTGGTCTTGTTTATTGTCTCCAGTCAATGGTGTGGTCTTGTTTATTGTCTCCAGTCAATGGTGTGGTCTTGTTCATTGTCTTCAGTCAACGGTGTGGTGTTGTTTATTGTCTCCTGTCAATGGTGTCTTGTTGTTTATTGGCAGTCAACGGTGTGGTCTTGTTTATTGTCTCCAGTCAATGGTGTGGTCTTGTTTAGTGTCTCCATTCAAAGGTGTGGTGTTGTTTATTGTCTCCAGTCAACTGTGTGGTGTTGTTTATTGTTCCCAAACAATGGTGTGGTGTTGCTTATTCTCTCCAGTCAATGGTGTGGTTGTTGTTTATTGTCTCCACTCAATGGTGTGGTGTTGTTTATTGTCTCCATTCAACGGTGTGGTGTTGTTTATTGTCTGCAGTCAAAGGTGTGGTGTTGTTTATTGTCTCCAGTCAATGGTGTGGTCTTGTTTATTGTCTCCAGTCAATGGTGTGGTCGTGTTTATTGTCTCCAGTCAATGGTGTGGTCTTGTTTATTGTCTCCAGTCAATGGTGTGGTCGTGTTTATTGTCTCCAGTCAATGGTGTGGTCTTGTTTATTGTCTCCAGTCAATGGTGTGCTTGTTGTTTATTGTCTCCAGTCAATGGTGTGGTGTTGTTTATTGTCTCCATTCAACGGTGTGGTGTTGTTTGTGCCTGCAGTCCACGGTGTGGTGTTGTTTGTTGTCTCCAGTCAATGGTGTGGTCTTGTTTATTGTCTACAGTCAATGGTGTGGTCTTGTTTATTGTCTCCAGTCAATGGTGTGGTATTGATTATTGTCTCCAGTCAATGGTGTGGTGTTCTTTATTGTCAGTCAACGTTGCGGTGTTGTTTATTGTCTCCAGTCAACGGGGTGGTGTTGTTTATTGTCTCCAGTCAGTGGTGTGGTGTTGTTTATTGTCTCCATTCAACGGTGTGGTGTTGTTTATTGCCTGCAGTCAACGGTGTTGTGTTGTTTATTGTCTGTGGTGTTGTTTATTGCCTGCAGTCCACGGTGTGGTGTTGTTTGTTGTCTCCAGTCAATGGTGTGGTCTTGTTTATTGTCTACAGTCAATGGTGTGGTCTTGTTTATTGTCTCCAGTCAATGGTGTGGTATTGATTATTGTCTCTAGTCAATGGTGTGGTGTTCTTTATTGTCAGTCAACGTTGCGGTGTTGTTTATTGTCTCAGTCAACGGGGTGTGGTGTTGTTTGTGTCTCAGTCAGTGGTGTGGTGGTGTTGTTTGTGTCTCCATTCAACTTGGTGTTGTGTTGTTTATTGTCTCCAGTCAATGGTGTGGTCTTGTTTATTGTCTCCAGTCAATGGTGTGGTCTTGCTTATTGTCTCCACTCAACGGTCTGGTCTTGTTTATTGTCTCCAGTCAATGGTGTGGTCTTGTTTATTGTCTCCAGTCAATGGTGTGGTGTTGTTTATTGTCTCCAGTCAATGGTGTGGTGTTGTTTATTGTCTCCAGTCAGTGGTGTGGTCTTGTTTATTGTCTCCAGTCAACGGTGTGGTGTTGTATAGTGTCTCCAGTCAATGGTGTGGTCTTCTTTATTGTCTCCAGTCAACGGTGTGGTGTTGTTTATTGTCTCCAGTCAACTGTGTGGTGTTGTTTATTGTCTCCAGTCAATGGTGTGGTCTTCTTTATTGTCTCCAGTTAATGGTTTGGTGTTGTTTATTGTCTCCAGACAACTGTGTGGTGTTGTTTATTGTCTCCAGTCAATGGTGTGGTGTTGTTTATTGTCTCCAATCAATGGTGTGGTGTTATTTATTGTCTCCATTCAACGGTGAGCTGTTGTTTATTGTCTCCGGTCAATGGTGTGGTGTTGTTTATTGTCTCCAGTCAACGGTGTGGTCTTGTTTATTGTCTCCAGTAAATGGTGTGGTCTTGTTTATTGTCTCCAGTCAATGGTGTGGTGTTGTTTATTGTCAGTCAACGGTGTGGTGTTGTTTATTGTCTCCAGTCAACTGTGTGGTGTTGTTTATTGTTTCCAGTCAATATTCTTGTGTTGTTTATTGTCTCCAATCAATGGTGTGGTGATATTTATTGTCTCCATTCAACAGCGTGGTGTTGTTTATTGTCTCCAGTCAATGGTGTGGTGTTGTTTATTGTCTCCAGTCAATGGTGTGGTGTTGTTTATTGTCTCCAGTCATTAGTGTGGTGTTGTTTATTGTCTCCAGTCAATGGTGTGGTGTTGTTTATTGTCAGTCTACGGTGTGGAGTGTTGTTTATTGTCTCCAGTCAATTTGTGTGGTGTTGTTTATTGTCTCCAGTCAATGGTGTGGTGTTGTTTATTGTCTCAGTCAAGAGTGTGGTGTTGTTTATTGTCTCCAGTCAACGGTGTGGTGTTTATTGTTACCCTAGTCAATGGTGTAGGTATTCTTTGTCTCAGTCAATGGTGTGGTGTTGTTGTGTCTCTTGATCCAACGGTGTGGTGTTGTTTATTGTCTCCAGTCAATAGTGTGGTCTTCTTTATTGTCTCCTTCAACGGTGTGGTCTTGTTTACTGTCTCAAGTCAATGGTGTGGTGTTGTTTATTGTCTCCAGTCAATGGTGTGGTGTTGTTTATTGTCTCCAGTCAAGAGTGTGGTGTTGTTTATTGTCTCCAGTCAACGGTGTGGTGTTGTTTATTGTCTCCAGTCAATGGTGTGGTATTCTTTATTGTCTCCAGTCAATGGTGTGGTGTTGTATATTGTCTCCAGTCAACGGTGTGGTGTTGTTTATTGTCTCCAGTCAATAGTGTGGTCTTCTTTATTGTCTCCTTCAACGGTGTGGTCTTGTTTACTGTCTCCAGTCAATGGTGTGGTGTTGTATATTGTCTCCAATCAATGGAGTGGTGTTGTTTATTGTCTCCAGTCAATGGTGTGGTCTTGTTTATTGTCTCCAGTCAACGGTGTGGTGTTGTTTATTGTCTCCAGTAAATGGTATGGTCTTCTTTATTGTCTCCAGTCAACGGTGAAGTTTTCTTTATTGTCTCCAGTTAATGGTGTGGTGTTGTTTATTGTCTCCAGTCAACTGTGTGGTGTTGTTTATTGTCTCCAGTCAATGGTGTGGTGTTGTTTATTGTCTCCAGTCAACTGTGTGGTGTTGTTTATTGTCTCCAGTCAATGGTGTGGTGTTGTTTATTGTCTCCAGTCAACGGTGTGGTGTTGTTTATTGTCTCCAGTCAACTGTGTGGTGTTGATTATTGTCTCCAGTCAATGGTGTGGTGTTGTTTATTGTCTCCTTCCAACAGTGTGGTCTTGTTTATTGTCTCCAGTCAACTGTGTGGTGTTGTTTATTGCCAGTCAACGGTATGGTCTTGTTTATTGTCTCCAGTCAATGGTGTGGTGTTGTTTATTGCCTCCATTCAACGGTATGGTCTTGTTTATTGTCTCCAGTCAACAGTGTGGTGTTCTTTATTATCTCCAGTAAATGGTGTGGTGTTGTTTATTGTCTCCATTCAACGGTGTGGTGTTGTATATTGTCTCCATTCAAAGGTGTGGTCTTGTTTATTGTCTCCAGTCAATGGTGTGGTGTTGCTTATTGTCTCCAGTATATGGTGTGGTGTTGTTTATTGTCTCCATTCAACGGTGTGGTGTTGTTTATTGTCTCCAGTCAACGGTGTGGTGTTGTTTATTGTCTCCAGTCAACGGTATGGTGTTGCTTATTGTCTCAGTATATGGTGTGGTGTTGTTTGTCTCCATTCAACGGTGTGGTGTTGTTTGTGTCTCCAATCAACGGTGTGGGTGTTCATTTTATTGTCTCAGTCAATGGTGTGGTCTTGTTTATTGTCCATTCAACTTGGGGTGGTGTATTTGACTATGCTCCAGTCAATGGTGTGGTGTTGTTTATTGCCAGTCAATGGTCTGGTGTTGTTTTTTGTCTCCAGTCAATGGTGTGGTGTTGTATATTGTCTCCTGTCAATGGTGTGGTGTTGTTTATTGTCTCCAGTCAATGGTGTGGTCTTGTTTATTGTCTCCATTCAGCAGGGTGGTGTGATTTATTGTCTCTCCAGTCAATGGTGTGGTGTTGTTTATTGCCAGTCAATGGTCTGGTGTTGTTTTGTCTCAAGTCAATGGTGTGGTATTTTGTTTTATTGTCTCCAGTCAATGGTGTGGTGTTGTTTATTGTCTCCATTCGCTTGTTGTGGTATTTGTTTATTGTCTCCAGTCAACGGTGTGGTGTTGTTTATTGTCTCCAGTAAATGGTGTGGTGTTGTTTATTGTCTCCATTCAACGATGTGGTGTTTATTGTCTCCAATCAACGGTGTGGTGTTGTTTATTGTCTCCTGTCCAATGGTGTGAGTGTTGTGTATATTGTCTCCTGCTCAACGGTGTGGTGTTATTTATTGTCTCCAGTCAATGGTGTGCTCTTGTATATTGTCTCCAAGTCAACGGTGTGGTGTTGTTTATAGTCAGTCGACTTTGTGAATTCTTGTTTATTGTATCCAGTCAATGGTGTGAGTGCTTGTTTATTGTCTCAGTCAACGGTCTGGTCTTGTTTATTGTCTCAGTCAATAGTGTGGTCTTCTTTAAGTGTCTCCATACAGCAGTGTGGTGTTGTTTATTGTCTCCAGTCAACGGTGTGGTCTTGTGTATTGTCTCCAGTCAACGGTGGTCTTGTTTATTGTCTCCAGTCAATGGTGTAGTGTTGTTTATTGTCTCCAGTCAACGGTGTGGTGTTGTTTATTATCTCCAGTCAATGGTGTGGTGTTGTTTATTGTTTCCAGTCAATGGTGTGGTGTTGTTTGTGTCTCCAGTCAATGGTGTGGATTTGTTTATTGTCTCAGCCAAATGTGTGGTGTTGTTTGTGTCTCCAGTCAACGGTCTGGTCTTGTTTATTGTCTCCAGTCAATGGTGTGGTCTTGTTTATTGTCAGTCAATGGTGTGGTGTTGTTTATTGTCTCCAGTCAATGGTGTGGTGTTGTTT
>NW_024720773.1:127245-142766 GCF_018991925.1 Homarus americanus | reverse complement strand
ATCCTCTGACAGTTGGGGCGGAGTGGGTGTTGGGTTGACTGTATTCTGTCGCTGTTGACGCCACACGAATGTGTTCTGAGGTGCTTCTGTTCTGTTTTGAACTTTTGCCATTGTATCTTTCATCTGCTCTCTCCTCTCTGGGCATGATGTGCTCCAAGCGTGATGTTTCTTTCCACAATTTGGGCACTTGGCTGTCGTGATGGTTCCGTCCTTGTGTTTCTGAATACACATTTCTATCATGTGGCTTTGGCTGCAAATGCCACATCTCACATTTTTGTGGCACCTGGATTGATGATGTCCAAATTTCTGACATTTGTAGCATCGTAGTGGTTCTGGGACAAAAGGACGCAACTTGTAAGTCCCCCAGTTGCCTAGGTCTACCTCCTCTGGGACTGTCCCCTTGATGTCCACTAGCACTTGCCTTGTCTGTGCTTTGTCCCGACTTGTAACACAGCGCTCTGCCTTGGTCACTTTTGAATGTTTTGTGACGACTTCTACAGGTAGTTCCAGAGGATATCGTAGTAGGACCATTCTGGTTGTTTTCTCCTCGGGGTCTAATGGTATTATCTTGATCGCCTTCCCGTTGAGATTGCTGACCTCGCTGAGGATCTTGGCTGTGTTGTGGTCTTGGGGGGAAAGTATCAAGTCTCCAACTAGATTGGGCTTCACACTGAACTTGATGTTCTTGTATCCCAGTTCCAGTGCTACTACTACCTCGTATGCATGGTCGAACTCGGTTTCCTTGGGAATCTTGTACTTCATCACAGTCGGAATCGCGACGGTGGGTGGTTCTGCCACGGGGTGGATTGCTCGGGACATATTGGCCATGTCGGAGAAGTCGTCTTCCTTCCGAAGCCTCTTGTGGCATTTTCCTTCCATTGGTTACGTCTCTCTCGCTCGTCTTAAATCAATAAATTGACAATGAAGGCTCACTATACCTACCTAGTTCCTCGTTGCCCCAGGACCAGTGCCGTAGCCAACACACCCCCCCCCGCCCCCCCAACGGGGGTCGTAGGGTGGTGGACTGACCTAACGACAGTGACAGTTCCCGCAGGGTTCGTTAATACTGGGAGAATCGGTGAGGGCACTAAGAATTGTGAGCAAAAAACACAGAGAAACAAGTAAGTCAATTCAACAGAGACGAGAGATCCACGTCAAAGTGAAAGTGGCGTGTGTGACGACAGTAAGTCTGGCTAGGCGCCGTCGTGAGCAAGTGGAAGCGTGGAACCGCTTGGGTCGGGAGTAATTGCGACGTGCGTCTTCTCACAGCAGTGGCTCACACTGCTCTGTGAATAACTTGTTAATAGTACTTATTATATTATTGTTGTTCTTAGTTACTTAGGTTAATTGTATATTTATGTATCATGTGATATGAGACGCTCTCCTCCACCGCGTAGGGACGCTTCCGCAGTAGAGAAAAACCGTGGCATAGGGTAGACGTGTCCATTCTTTCTCTAGCCTTGACCCTTGTCTACTGCTTTGTCCAGTCTTCTGCAATGCCCTAGTGGTATCAGGTATTAGTGACATGTTCAGTTAGGCCTAGGAAGGGATCCTGGTGGTAAGGAATCTCCTTTTTGGTAGGAAATAACTATTTTGTAGGGATTGTATATATATATTGTATGTCTGTGTAATATAGTTATGTTAAGTAATATTCGTTTGGTCTAACTCCTTACGGTATATTTTCACCCTTCCGGCATCACTCTTATTTTAATATACGACCACTTATTCCCTTAAATCCTTGTTTGCTAGTCAGTACTCCCTTTAGAACATAAATTGAATTAATTAATTATCTTCCCTTTTGTGACTTACTTACTTCAATTTGTTCTTACTTGTTCAAGTACATTTAGTTGAGTAGGTTTTTGGTGGGGATAATTATTGCTGTGTTCCCTATTTGTTCCTTTATTTGATAATAACTTGGGGTAGGTTTCACTCCCCAGGTATAAAGGATATTGGGATCGCGAAACTGACTTTGACCACTTCACTCCAGCTTCCCGTGACGACCTACTGCAAACACTACGACAAGCAGTTTCTGCATTCAAAGCTATTGCCCCACGCCAGCCTTCTCGTCGCCCAGAATACATCCCTCCTGCACTACTGAACGCCGAGTATGTCTTCGTCAGGCGCGATGCTCACCGCAACCCACTTCTATGCCCTTACGACGGACCCTTCCTGGTTTTTGCACGGTCAGCGAAGTTCCTGACGATCATTCGCAGTGTCAGACACGACACCGTCAACATCGATAGAGAGAAGCCAGCCACCTTACCAGATGAGGCCCCAGCTCAGCATTATAGTAGAGCAGATAATGGAAAAATCGTGCAAATGGTGATACAAGCATGAAATTTGGCATGATCATACCCTAGGGGCTACTGGTCAAACCTGATGGCGGCCATTTTTCAAGATAGCTGCCAAATTGACCTTCGAAAAAATATTTTTTTTATATAAATTGATGTAGTTGGTCAATCTAAATGATCTTAGTGTCGATATGTATGTTTTCAAGCATGCTCAGATGATTTTTTCTATTTCTGATACTCTCAGATATATATTTGTCGTATTTATGACTGGTTTTATGTACTGGTTTTATGTTTTGTCCAACTAGGTGAGGGTAGCATGCAGAGGGTCTCTGCATGTGAGGGAGTGATTGTCGGGCACTACCAGGGCACACTGGTGACATCACTGCTGTGCAACCCAGCATGGGGTTCAGTGTCAGCTAAGAAAAAGCATGTCATACTGCAACAGCTTAGTGTCCCAAATGCTGCTTAACCAACCCCAAATCAGTTAAGCAGCCGCACCTGAATTGACAGGATGTGCTAGAGCGGGAGTGCCGAGCCAAGGATAACGGGGTTTTAGTTATCTGGATGGTGTACAGATCGCACGGGACTAATGACACTGGATGAACGATCGGACTAGGTGTAGGGCAAAGGGCATGAACCTAGTTGTATCCCATACAAGAAAGTGCTCATCAGGGTGGTAAAAGGATAAACCCTCGGCCCTGAAGATCAAAAATAGTTATGGACACAAAATCTACCAACACATCATTCCTCACTGACTGGGCAAAGTGTTGTCTTTGTCAACAGGATAAGAAGGAAGATCTTAAGTCTCCACATGCAAATCCTGCCAAAAAAGGAGATGGCGGTTACAAGAGCTTGGCAAGGAATATTCCTCTATTTCATTCAATCAATGCACTGCCAATCAAGCTTGTCCCTGAAGACTTGTTGAAGGTGATGGGATAGTGGAGATCTTGAGGAGAAACAAGGCACAGTATCATGAGAGTTGCAGACATCTGTTCAACAACACAAAGTTAAATAGAGCTCAGAAAAGGCAAACCTCTGCAGTTGCTATAGAGGAGAGCAGCAGTAGCAAGATACCAGGAATGGTCAGAGACCCCAAAGCAACAGAATGCTTTCTATGTGAGGAAGAAGCTTCGGGAGATGACATAAGACATGCAATGACAATGAAACTTAATAAAAGATTGAATGATTGTGCAAAGAAACTTAGCGATGGAAAACTCCTTGCCAAACTGAGTGCAGGAGATGTTGTGGCACAAGAACTGAAGTATCACCCTCGCTGCCTGGCAAACCTGTACAACCGAGAAAGAACACACCGAAATGCTCATGAGCAAGAAGAAGCACAAGAGCTTCATCCGAACAAGGACGCATACCCAACTGCTTTCTC
The DNA here is from genome assembly GCF_018991925.1 of Homarus americanus. NCBI lineage: Eukaryota > Metazoa > Arthropoda > Malacostraca > Decapoda > Nephropidae > Homarus > Homarus americanus. Next base: position 139,094 of record NW_024720773.1, on the reverse strand, counting down.
TGAACTGGCCACTTACATCACTCAGATGAAAGCTTCTAGTGAAGGTACTGAACAACCCATTTTCAGACTTGCTGACCTGGTCACACTCTACAAACAGAGACTTGAGCAGCTGGGTGTTGGATTCATGCTACTCGACTGAAGGACCAGCTGCTTTTTCACATCCCCCAGCTGCAAGCTCATCACCAAAGAAGAGATATCCTACTGGCCTTTGAGAAGGATGTTGGCTCCATGCTATTATGAGGATGCAGACACACGAATATTTGTACATATAAGGGATGCAGCAATGGAAGGTAGCAAGTCCCTCATCATCAAAGCCAATGACACTGACGTGGTCGTCATAGCAGTATCTGTACTGGCATCACAACAGGAGCTTGGTCTTGTTAACATGTGGATTGCCTTTGGCCAAGGAGCCAGTCATCGATGGATTCTAGTTCATGATGTAGTTTCTACGATAGGGCCCAAGAAAGCTAGTGGGATCCTATACTTTCATGCTTTCTCTGGCTGTGACGTTGTGTCTGGCTTCTGTGGGAGAGGAAAGAAATCTGTAAGGCAGACATGGAATGTCTGTGATGAAGTTTCAGAAACATTCACCAAATTCAGCCAATGTCCAACAACAGTTGCTGATGTTGACCTGCAAAAGCTGGAAAAATTTGTTGTCCTCATGTACGACAGATCTAGTGCACTCATTTCCCGCAAGCAGAGACCATATGACTCCATTCCACCAACCCAGGCAGCCCTCAAGGAACATGCAAAGCGGGCTGCCTACCAGGCTGGTATCATCTGGAGCCAGGCAACAATCTCCAATCCAGAAACAGGCAGTCCTGTCAACTGGGGATGGACACAGAAGAGAGAAGCATGGCAGATACGTTGGACGACTCTTCCTCCGATTGCGACATGCTGTCAGGAGCTGACAAATGTTCCTGTAAGAAAGACTGCAACCAGAGATGCAAATGCTTTCGCTCTGGACTTTCCTGCAGAACACTTTGCAGCTGCATATGTGAACAGCAGTAAATGCACAAAGATGTACTGTCAGGATAAGTCACAGGAACCAGTGCTAATAGTGAGTACTTTTTTTTTTAGGAAGTTCTTTTTTGTTATATTTTTTTACTAAGTGTTATTTTATGTGGATAAAAATGTTACAATCATCTGAGCATGCTTGAAAACATACGTATCGACACCAAGATCACTCAGATTGACCAACTACATCAATTTCTATAAGAAAAATCAACTTTTGAAGGTCAAAATGGCGGCCATCTTGAAAAATGGCCGCCATATTGGATTTACAAATGGCCAATCAGGCAGACTTGATTAGTAACCATTAGAGAATTACCATGCCAAATTTGGTGCTTGTATCACCATTTGCATGATTCTCTTGAAAAATTGCATTTAGCTGCCCCACTATGAGGGTCGAGGTCTTCGGCAAAGTCGCTGCTACGGACCAGACAAAAATTATTTGGGTGATTCCTTGATTAATGTGAATTGGAGCATTCCAAGCCAAAATACCTCAATGTAGTTACTGATACACCATTAAATATTGTAAGCATGAATATATGAATTCCTAGTGAGTGTGAAACCATAGCCTCATTTTGACACAGTTGCAGGGTCTCAATTGTTTCTCTTACTTTGACAACACAACATACATACAGTACATCGTTTCTTACTATTGATCTTGTATTTTTTATTTTGTATATTTTATTATTATTATTATTATTGTTATTATTATTATTATTATTATTATTGTTATTATTATTATTATTATTATTATTATTATTATTATTGTTGTTGTTGTTGTTGTTGTTGTTGTTGTTGTTGTTGTTGTTGTTGTTGTTGTTGTTGTTGTTGTTGTTGTTGTTGTTGTTGTTGTTGTTGTTGTTGTTGTTGTTGTTGTTGTTGTTGTTGTTGTTGTTGTTGTTGTTGTTGTTTCGCCCCCCAGGCCCTGATGCGGGTCATTGACCCGTGCTCGGGTGGGATAATCCCCTTAAAAAAAATTATAATAATATTCCCAGGGTTATGGTAATATCTATATATGCATAGGCCTCACCTTGTCGACTGACCGCTCACTCCCTCTTGACGAAATTCGGCCGCCGGCCACCCTTTATATTTGCTGCCCTGATGATTCATGTATAATATACAAGGACTCCCATCTAGTGGTTCCAAGCCAGTGTTTTGGGACCGGGCAAAGTTTTTCATGCTCCAATCTTAACATGTTAGTAGGTAGTAGGCAGCTACCAAACAGGGAGGTACTGCAGCCTGGGAAGATATTGGAAGCATAATGTGTTGTCTAATGGTAGACCCTGCTGCCATATGGCATCACGAAAGTTTTGACCAAGTCCCAGGTTGCTCATCTGATTTTCTGCCTCATTTACACACAATTGCAGGGTCTCAATTGTTTCTCTTACTATTGACAACTCAACATACATACAGTATATAATTTCTCACTACTGATCTTTTTTTCTTTTTTTTTCATTTGTATATTTCTTTATGGCTCTTTATTATTATTATTATTATTATTATTATTATTATTATTATTATTATTATTATTATTATTAATATTATTATTATTATTATTATTATTATTATTATTAATATTATTATTATTATTATTATTATTTTTATAATTATTATTATTATTATTTATATTTTATTTTCAAATTTGTTTTTATCTATATGTATAGGACAAAGAAGTATGTGTGTTTGTGTGTCCGCACGAGAATCTCGGAACCTACTTTCCGATCTGTAGTGATGTATGGTGTTATATGTAGTGATGATGATGGATGGTGTTATATGTAGTGATGATGGATGATGTTAGATATAGTGATGATGGATGTTGTTATATGTAGTGATGATGGGTGGTGTTATATGTAGTGATGATGATGGATGGTGTTATATGTAGTGATGATGGATGATGTTAGATATAGTGATGATGGATGTTGTTATATGTAGTGATGATGGGTGGTGTTATATGTAGTGATGATGATGGATGGTGTTATATGTAGTGATGATGATGGATGGTGTTATATGTAGTGATGATGGATGATGTTAGATATAGTGATGATGGATGTTGTTATATGTAGTGATGATGGGTGGTGTTATATGTAGTGATTGTAGATATATGAGACGAATATGGCTGTAATATGTAACTCTGTACTATTTACCATTATTGATTCAGGTCTCTGTATTATATGTTTATAATCATACTCCCTTTTGTCACTTGAGTGTTAGTTCAGACTTTGGGCACATGCGCGCTGTACGCGCATGGGCAGATAGAGATACCCAGAGAGATTCCAAGACAGGACGCTGTTCCCCCTGTCTTAACTCCTTTTGTGTGTTTGTACCAGAAATAGAACTTACGAACTAGACATCAGTGTGTTTCCTTCACCCCTGATTATAAGGATCACCTGAGTCTCTCCCACATGGCGCAGTGTTTAGCTGGGACATCACATTATTCAGAATTGGAGTGGACACAGAATCTCTCTCGGAGCCGCCATCTTGTTAACTCCTCCTGTTGAGTGAATCTCGGCGTGTACCTCACAAGATATTCCTGGATTTACAGTGCAGTGTTGTGAAGTGCTTTTTCAGTGTTGTGTGTGCCCTTTAGTGTCTTTAAAGTGTTTCCCTGTGTTCCTGCACTTTTTACAAAAGAGGGAAGCCTATTTAAGACCTATGGGGGAGCTCAAGTTTTGACATCCACCCCCGTTCATGACTCGGCTGGCACTGGCGTGAGCCAGCCAGCGCGCGAGCCCGCCTGCTCCGAGTACACGCACGAACGAACGCACACACACACACACACACACAGACGCTCGCAGATATCTTCCATTTAAAGACGATTGCTTTTCTGCTCACTTATTAATTACAGTAATTGTGAGAGAAATAAACCAGGCCAGATGGAAGATCAGGAATTTATTGGGTTTTCTTCAGATACCCAACAAGCCCAACTTCAGACGGATGTCGGTGCAGTAAGTGGGCTCCAAGTGGAGCAGAAAGTGGATCAAGCGGCCCCACCCACCCTTAGCCCCCACTACACACGTCCGCAATCTGCCACAGGTGTCGACTTCCTTCATTTAATTCAGTTTTTGGAAGAAAACCGACGACAAGACGACATCAGGAGGCGACAGGAAGACGATGAACGAAGACGTGAAGAGGATCACAGACGTCAACAAGAAAATGCCAGATTCAGTGCCATTATCGAGTTGTTGGCACCTGTTAACCTTGAAGCAGCTACTACACCTGCCTCTTCGTCCACAGGTGCGCCTGCAGGGTCCTCTTCAACTTCTTTGCCCCCCTCACAGAAAGCACTCGCTCAGAGTCCACCGCCACTCCAAGCTGATGCCTCGTTCCAGGTATTCCGTGAATGGCGTCGGAGGTGGGACGATTATTCGATGATGGTCGATCTATCAAGGTTGCCTAGGGAGAAACAGCTGATCCAGATGAGGATGTGTCTCACCCTAGAGACGCAACGTATCCTGGAGCACACCCTGCAAATTCCCCACGACACAGACAAGACTGTGAAGGACGTCTTGGATGCTTTACAGACGCATATCAAGGGTCTCCGCAACGAAGCTCTGCGTAGGAGAGAACTTCTCAGTTGTAAGCAGCTGGAGGGTGAGTCATTTGCCGATTTTTACGTACGACTCAGACGCATCGCTGAGGAGGTTGACGTTTGTCCTGGGAACTCGTCGACTTGTGAGGAAACACAGCTGAAGATGATTATCCTCATGGGCGTGCGGGACGAAGAGCTTATTCAGAAGCTTATCTCCCTCGACACTGCCTCTTCTCTACAGGATGTTGTCACCACCTGCCGCTCTTACGAAGCCACCAGAAGTGCGACTTCTGCCATTCGTGCTCCATCTAACCAGCTGTGTGCCATCTCCGCATATAAGAAGAACAAAGGACGTGACCGGACTTCAGCTTCACATCCGACTTCAGCTTCACATCCGACTTCAGCTTCACATCCGACTTCAGCTTCACATCCGACTTCAGCTTCTCATCAATCTTCAGCATCACTTCAGACTTCGACGCCAGGTCATTCCTGCCAGTATTGTGCTCGTCGGCATGGTTCTGAATGCCCTGCCGCTGACAGCACCTGCAATAACTGTGGACGTCGTGGTCATTGGGCTAGGACACTGAAGTGCCCTGCCAACAACGTTCAGTGCCGCTCCTGTAGCCGCATTGGACACTATGACAAATGCTGTCAGTCACAGAAGAAGAATGATACTACTTGCAAGTCTCAGGCGGCGAAGAACAGGCGCTGTCGTCGCGTGGGATCCTCTTCTTCCTCTGTCAGCAAGACACCGCAGCCCATCTGTGTTCACCTGTCATACGGCGACATTACTTCCCGTATCCAGATGCTTCCTGACACAGGTGCGGACGTCACAGTCATCGGCACAAGACACCTCGACATTCTGGGGATCCCTAGGAGCAGCTTGCAACCACCGTCAACTTCTACAACGCTCACCGCAGACGGTTCTACAATGGCACCTGCTCTGGGTACATTTCAGGCTACCCTCACCCTAGGTAAGCAGTCATGGTCTGCCAGGATTTAGGTCCACAAAGGTGTTCAGATGCCACTACTGTCTTATGGCCACTGTCAAGAGTTGGCCATACTATCTCCAGACTTCCCTAAGCCAATTCTGGAAGTAAAACATGTCAACAGGTGCAAGGAGCTGCCCCTCCCACCCAATACGTCACCTTCTGCAGCCAGGGAGTTCTTCCTACTGCAATTCAAGGACGTGCTGGTTTCCAAGGAGGACCTCAAGACGGCTCCACTCAAGCCAATGGCTGGCTCTCCCATGAGAATTCACCTGAAGGATGACGCAGTACCTTTCGCCATCCACACACCGCGACAGATACCCTTCGCTTTCCAGAGCCAAGTTAAGAAGGAACTCGACTCTATGGTAGCCCAGGGGATCATTAAGCCTGCTGGTGACGACCCCTCGGATTGGTGTCACCCCATGGTAGCAGTCGCCAAGAACATTACTGGAGTTCGTATCACCGTCGACCTCACCAAGCTGAATAGCCAAGTTTCCCGCCCGACCCACCCTTCACCGACACCCTTCGCCGCTATACGCAGTGTGGACCCGAAGGCAAGGTACTTTACTACAGCAGATGCCTTATGTGGGTACTGGCAGATGGAACTTGCGGAAGAAGATCAGCACCTCACGACGTTCATCACACCGTACGGCCGATTTCAGCACTGCAGAGGACCTATGGGTTTCGCGGCTACTGGCGATGCTTTCTGCCTCCGTGGTGACATGGCCCTTCAGGGTGTGGCGAACTGTGTCAAGGTCATCGACGACGTGCTCCTATATGACGAGGATTACTCCACGCATCTTGAGCGTATTCACCAGATGCTCACCAGGTGCCGCAAGTACGGGATCACCCTCAACAAGGATAAGTTTGTGGTCGCCGCACCTAGTGTGAACTTCTGTGGGTACACCCTCTCAGGCAAGGGCATCTCGGCTGATCCTGGAAAGGTCAGCGCGATCCGGGACTTCCCAACTCCTGCCAACCTGACCGACCTCCGCTCGTTCATGGGCCTGGTAAACCAGTTGGCTGAGTTCACCCCCGACATCGCCGCTGCAGCACAGCCCCTACGCCCCCTGATGAGCCCCAAGAGAACATTCACCTGGACAGCTGACCATGATGAGGCATTCCGTCGCGTCAAGACAGCTCTCCTTAGCCCACCTGTTCTCGCTTCCTTCGACCCGGCCCTGCCAGTTGTCCTCCAGACTGATGCCTCTCGCCTCTACGGGATTGGATACGCTCTGCTACAGGACCACGGCAATGGACGCCTTCGTCTGGTTCAGTGTGGCTCTCGGTTTCTCACTGACGCCGAGACTCGCTACGCCACCATCGAACTGGAGCTGTTAGCCGCCGTCTGGGCCATGTCCAAATGTAGGTTGTATCTGATCGGCCTACAACACTTCAACCTCATGACGGATCATCGGCCACTCATCCCGATCCTGAACCACTACTCCTTGGATGCGGTCGAGAATCCCCGCCTCCAACGCCTTAAGGAGAAGATCTCGCCCTACCTCTTCACAGCTGTGTGGCGTGCTGGCAAGCTGCTCTGCATCCCTGATGCTTTGTCACGAGCCCCAGTCAGCCACCCCACACCAGAGGACGAGATCGCATGTGCTGATGCTACTGCACACCTCAGGACTGTAGTGACCGTGAACGCCGTCATCTCAGAAGAGTCCCCACCGCAGGACGCCGACAGGACTCTTCAGGAACTCCGAGCCGCGGCAAGAGCGGACCCTTCGTATATCCGTCTACTGAACTGCGTGACCTCGGGATTTCCCTCCAACCGGTACGACTTACTCAGCTCTTTACTCCCATACTGGAAGATGCGGGACGACCTCTATGCTGATGGCGACCTCGTCTTGTATGGAGCAAGAGTTGTGGTTCCTGCCGCCCTCCGCCGCCGCACCCTAGCCCACCTGCACGACAGCCACAGGGGTGTGGAAGCTACGAAGCGCCAGGCGAGACAGGCTGTTTTTTGGCCAGGCATCGACTCCGACATCGCTAGTTCCGTTCAAGTCTGCGAGCCATGCCAGGTGCTGCAGCCTAGTCAGCAGCAGGAACCCCTCATGAACAACGACAACCCTATGAGGCCCTTTGAGTCCGTCTCTGCGGATTTCTTCGTTGTGGCGGGAAAGTCCTTTCTCGTCATCGCCGACCGGCTCTCAGGTTGGCCTGTTGTCGTCCCCTGTGGAGGCAACACTACTGCCTCTCATACAGTACGTATGTTCTGTCGCTACTTCCGGGAAGTTGGTGTCCCTCTCCGCCTGAGGACTGACGGCGGGCCCCAGTTCACCAGCAACGACTTCCGGGACTGCATGGAGCGATGGGGAGTTTATCATGTGGTGTCCTCGCCACATTATCCCCAGTCCAATGGACATGCCGAGGCTGCCGTAAAGTCCGTCAAGCATCTTATCCTCAAGACGGCACCCTCAGGCAACATTGACTGTGAGAAGTTTGACCGGGGTTTATTGGAATTGCGGAATACCCCCAACTTCACAGGTCGCTCCCCAGCACAGATGTTATACGGCTACCCACTACGGTCATATGTCCCTGCCCATCCTGAGTCCTTCTCGAGGGAGTGGCAGGCCAAGGCCGAGGACAGCGATCGTCGTGCAGCCGCCCGTGCTGACCACGTAAAGGCACAGTACGATCAGCACGCCCGACCCCTTCCCAGGTTGAGTATCGGGCAAACAGTTCGGATTCAAGACCCGACGTCTCACCGCTGGGACAAGGTCGGGGTTGTCATGGGCTGCGGCAAGACCAGGGATTACGAGGTCCGTCTCCCTAGTGGTCGGGTATGGTGGCGGAATCGCCGCTTCCTTCGTTCAGTACCGTCCTCTAGTGGTGAACCCCTCCCCCACATCCCTGTGAACCCTTGCTTGGACGAGAAAAGTAAGTCCTCATTCAGTGACCCCCCAGTTTTCCCACGTCACTCTCAAAGGCTCCTGGAAAAAGAGTCCGCTCGAGATTGCACTACGAGCGTGAGGGGGGAGGGAGGTGTAGATATATGAGACGAATATTGCTGTAATATGTAACTCTGTACTATTTACCATTATTGATTCAGGTCTCTGTATTATATGTTTATAATCATACTCCCTTTTGTCACCGAGTGTTAGTTCAGACTTTGGGCACATGCGCGCTGTACGCGCATGTGCAGATAGAGATACCCAGAGAGATTCCAAGACAGGATGCTGTTTCCCCTGTCTTAACTCCTTTTGTGTGTTTGTCCCAGAAATAGAACTTACGAACTAGACATCAGTGTGTTTCCTTCACCCCTGATTATAAGGATCACCTGAGTCTCTCCCACAGTGATGATGATGGATGGTGTTATATGTAGTGATGATGGGTGGTGTTATATGTAGTGATGATGGATGATGTTAGATATAGTGATGATGGATGATGTTTTATATAGTGATGATGGATGTTGTTATATGTAGTGATGATGGGTGGTGTTATATGTAGTGATGATGGATGGTGTTATATGTAGTGATGATGGATGGTGTTATATGTAGTCATGATGGATGATGTTATATGTGGTGATGATGGATGATGTTATATGTAGTGATGATGGATGATGTTATATGTAATGATGATGGATGATGTTATATGTAGTGATGATGGGTGGTGTTATATGTGGTGATGATTAGACAATAAAATAATAACAGTTTAATGCTAAAACAATATACTTTGCTGTACCGTTGTAGTGGAACTTAGATACACCGTTAATGAAATAATGTTGGAAGAAAAAGTTTTGGGGACTAGACAGTGAGACAATGTGGAGCCTCCCGGAGGGTGGCGTCCTACCGTGGCCTACAGAATGAGCTGCCCGGACCAAACTTGGCATGGATAGCAAGTGTCATGTGGGGATCTCAAAAAAACTCCAGCAAACCCGATCCGACACACCCAACCCGACCCGACTCGTTAAACAACACAGAGGGTGAAAAGGATGTGGAAATGTTGTAAAGTCCTCAACTGAGCTCACTAACATGGTCTACCCAAACATTATCCACCACTACAAGGATCACAAGTGGCTGCGTGAACGCGCAATTCTGGCACCAAAGAATGAAACAGTGGCTGAAATCAACATGACTCTACTCAGACAGCTTCCAGGCAGTGAGACCTCATTCAAATCTGTTGATACAGTAATCGACCAGGACCAAGCAGTCCAGTACCATGCAGAATTCCTTAATTCTTTGGAGCCAGCTGGAATGCCTCCTCACCACCTCACTCTCAAGATTGGAACTCCTATAATGCTCTTAAGAAATCTTGAACCTAGCGAAAGAGCCGCCCGAAGGGCGGCGATTCCGCTAGTTTTATTATAAATTTCATTTTCTATGAATAATGATAATTATTATTATTATTATTATTATTATTATTATTATTATTATTATTATTATTATTATTATTATTATTATTTATTATTATTATTATTATTATTATTATTATTATTATTATTATTATTATTATTATTATTATTATTATTATTATTATTATTATTATTATTATTATTATTATTATTATTATTAATTATTATTATTATTAATTATTATTATTATTATTATTATTATTATTATTATTATTATTATTATTATTATTATTATTATTATTATTATTATTATTATTATTATTATTATTATTATTATTATTATTATTATTATTATTATTATTATTATTATTATTATTATTATTGTTATTATGATTGTTATTATTATTATTATATATTTTTTTTTATTATTATTATTAAATTATTATTATTATGACACAACCGGGTAACCCTCCTGTGTGCCCCTCATGCTCACGGCCTACAGATCAGGGGCGTACCCAGAAATTGAGTAGGGGGGGTTTGCAAATTACTGAGAAGTCAGGCGAGCGTAGCGAGCCCTTTCAACCATTTGCACTGAATCTTAGGAAATAATCTGAGGTTGAAGATGGTGTAATATAGCATCCTAATTTTTGTATATAGACTTATATTACAAGATAATAGAAGTCATATATTTTTTTTAATATTCTATTTACACAATTTTAAAATACATGAATTTACTATATAATATGGTTATTACTGTACTGAATGTGTAACAATCATTAAGCATTTTAATACTTGTATATAATGATTAACTAACATTGAACACTAACAGAGCTCATAAAATTTGCTTAACAGTTTGTGAACACCCGTAAAATACATTGCCTTTATTTTTCTGCAAGTACAATGGCAAATTTCATCTTCTTGGGATTTCTGTGCAAATGTGTCAATTAACTTGGTTTATATCCACTGGTATATCTCACTCTCTGGCAGTGCTGTACATTAAGTGCATTCAGGTGCATGGGAATGGCAGAGGTAGTGGAAGTTACCGTGGCGTGGGGTGAGGTCAGGTAAGCTGACCCAACATTCGTGTGACTAAGGTGTCGCCAGGTCAGGTATGGGTTGGCCGCACAATAAAGTACCTGGAGGGGGGGTTTCCGGGCAACCAGGAAACCTCCCTGGGTGCGCCACTGGGCCTACTCCACCGCCGCCTGGCACCACTGCTGGCGTCCACACCGAGTCTGCCCCGTGCCCGGCTGCCCCCGTCCACCCACCGCACGCTGATGTACCCGAGGACACAACCCCCGGCTCCCCGTCCCCCACCGGCATGCCGGCACCTGGGGCCCATCCACTCCAGTTCTCCACATCAATTGACCACCCTGCGGATATGCTAGTGGACTGCGTATGTACGCCAAGAAGGACGTCCCCAACCAACCTCTCGACGTCTCCCTTGAAGCCGACACTACCGTCATACTCGCCATCACAATCACACTAAAAGGTATGTCCCTCAATATTGTCAATGCCTATGGCCTGGCACTTGACATTATTAGGGACTTGCCACGCTTTGCCATTAACAGATATTATTATTATTACATTTTTGCCACCCAGGCCCCGATGTGGGTCAGTGACCTGTGCCTGGGTGGGCTAATCCCCGTAAAAAAAATGTGTGGCAACAATGTTATGAATGCATTTGTTATGCAAGTTCATGCCATCTCAAAGTTCGTAATAAGTTCCTTCCTGAGCTCGTGTGCTATGAGACTCGGAGTGTTGTGGTGGTGGAATGTGAAACTCACCATCGTAGTGCCTCGTTACCACATTGCTGAACAAGTCTGCATCCGATCACCCAGCCTTACCTCAAACCTGGCCTCGGCGAGCACCCAGCCAGGGAGGTGTCGAAACTTTGGATTATGACTGAACATACATTGCCATAAATAACACAGGAGACAATAAACAACACCACACCATTGACTGGAGACATTAAATAACACCACACCATTGACTGGAGACACTAAAGAACTCCACACCG
>NW_024720773.1:122273-127146 GCF_018991925.1 Homarus americanus | reverse complement strand
AGATGTACCTGAACCTGCTCCAGTGTGGTCAAGTCTGGTCTTCAAAGAGCTTACACTCGGTGCCGTCACAACACTCTGGCAGATTGTTCCAAGAGTTAACAACTCTCACTCCCAGAAAGTTTGCCCTCCCAGTTTTCTGGACCTGCGGCTTCTTCAATCTTGAGCAGTGACCCCTCGTGGGGCGAGCGTCCGCCAGCTCTAAGGAAGGACACCCGACTGAGTAGTTTTGTTTTATCCTCTTCACCACTTTTACTTTACTTTTATCTTCTTCACCACTGATCGGCTCGTTAGCCGCTTGGGCGATCGGTCACGTCTCTGTTACGCACTGTTGGCAAGTACTGGGTATGCACCGGCTCCTGAATGTACCTGAACCCGCTCCAGTGTTGGTCAAGTTTTGTCTTGAAAGAGCTCACACTCGGTGCCATCACAACACTTTCTGGTAGATTGTTCCAAGAGTTTACAACTTTCACTCCGAAAAAGTTTGCCTTCACATTTTTCTGGACTTGCGGCTTCTTCAATCTTGAGCTGTGACCCCTTGAGGGGCGAGCGTCCGCCAGCTCCAAGTAAGGACACTCGACTGAGTAGTGCCCCTTGAGATGCTTATACACCTCAATTAGGTCACCCTTTGCCCGTCTGTAGTATAAGCTAGGCAAGTTCAGGCGTTTCAATCTCTCAGGGTAGCTGAGGTGCCGAAGTCTAGTGGCCCTCCTTTGAACATTTTCAACCAACTTACAGTCCCTAGCATATCTCGGGAACCAGACCGGGTGACAGTACTCCAGATGGGGAAGCACTTCACTCTTGAAGATCGTTAAGATATCTAGACGGTCCGTCTAGATATCTTAACGACCTTCTTATAAGACCCAATAATTTATTTGCCTGATTTACCTTCTTCTCGCAATGGCCCGAGAACTTCAGCTCATTGTCAACATACACACCTAGGATCCTTCCTACATTCAGTCTCAAATAGTGCAGTTTCTTTATCCCGTTGGGACATATGATACGCCTCCTTACCGTTGATACGCCCCAGGTGCTTCCCCTTACACTTCGTGACATTGAATCTCATGCAGCCATTTCTTCGACCATTCTTGGAGCCCACAGAGATCCTTCTGCAGTTCTTCACAGTCCGCTTGGTTCTTGATTTCCCGAAATAACTTGGAGTCATCGGCAAACATTTGTATGGAGGAGTGTACAACGTCAGGCATGTCATTTATGAAACAAACAAACAACAGTGGGCCCAATACACTGCCCTGTGGTACCCCGCTTGTGACAGGTACAGATGATGATTTCGTGACATTAATCACCACATACTGCTTGCGGTCATGTAGGAAGCATTGCACAATAGATTTTTTAAACAACTTTAAAATTGGGTGGAAGAGTATTATATTGAATAAAAAGAAAAAAATAGTTAAAAAAGTAGAAAATGGAGTGATACTGTAGTGGATAATCTCCCCCACAACTGCTGATTGGTCACTTACTGTCTGCTTCCCAGCCAACCAGCGGCGAGTTCCACAAATCAGCCCTCGTGTTCGAACTGTGCCGTGATTGGCCAATCGGCGCCTTCACCTCAGCCAATCAGCAGCGTATCTCATCTTTCCTCTTTAACTTTTGATCCGGCAGAAAGATATAAATATCCCCCTCCTCGCCAAGGAAGAGATAGAAAAGATAGAAGAGGGAAGAAGAGAACACACGTGGTTCCCTCGCAGTAAAAGAAGAGCCCTCGAACCCACACCAACTCCACTCTAATGAAAGAATGCAACGTTACCTCAGTGACAACATTAGATCATAAAAAGACGGGATGTTCTTAGCAGAAACACGAATACTGCCCTACATCCTTGACCACCGAAGGGTCAAGACGCACCTGGCGATCCTCTGGGAGCAGCCATGTCAACTGTTAAGTTGGCCCATACCAACTCCCTCCCCTGAACCATCCCCCCACCGGAATATCAACAAGTTCTCGCCAGAAGTTACAATTTCATTTAGGAAAGGAATGGAACCAGTGTTGAACAGAGATGAACAGTGGTGAACAGTGCTCTAGTCAAGAGAACAACTCAACAGTAACAGCCAAGTCGTACGTACCCAAGTTAACCGATACACAGTGAGGTCCCAGGTACCCAGTGATAACTGCCCGTGAGACCCAACAACAACCAGCGATGTGTTAATCCGTCTACGATAGGAAGGCCTGGGACCACACCTCACTCATATAACACCATCTATGCGGGAATTACTACACCACGTCAGGCCCCTCATAACACCATCTGTGAGGGAATTACTACACCACGTGAGGTCCCTCAGAACACCATCTGTGAGGGAACTACTACACCACGTGAGGTCCCTTCTAACACCATCTGGGAGGCAGTTACTACACTTCGTGTTTGCTGTTCAACACCTACATTAATCTGTATGTTCCTTTACCTTTCTCTAATGAAGGCTTTTGTTAAACCACCAACGTATGTAATAAGTCATTTATGTCCAATGTATATTTTTAGCCTTCGGGCTGCAGAACTTTTTCAATAAGCCGTTAATTATTATTATTATTATTATTATTATTATTATTATTATTATTATTATTATTATTATTATTATTATTAATAATAATAATATAATAATAATAATAATAATAATAATAATAATATTATTATTATAAGACTCCCCACAATTGGCTAGGAGACAAGACCTGAAAATGTAAGGCATAAAATTGCAACACCTGGTAAACATACAAACACCTAAAATAAATATAACACCTAAGACGAAAATTAACTGAAACACAAACATGACAAAACAGAAGCACTTGGGTTGAGCCCCAAGACCAAGCACCCTACTACTACTTTCCAATTTCCTCGCCTTTCTTCTTGCACTATCCACCAACCCCAAGTCCCTCCAAACTCCACCATCATTCTTCAAGTCCAGTTCCCGTACCACCAATCTACACACCAGCATCAAGATCTCTTCACACTTTACTTCACCCATCGATTCGATTCGAGGACAAGCGTGACATTATACTGCTACAAGAAACACTCCTACAAGAACACCACTGTTTCAAATTCAGCGGCTACAAGACATTCGGGAGACATTTCACGCAGGCGTCGACAAGAGGATGTATGATCTTGGTCAAGTCGAGCATACCCTCCTCCGAGGTCATGCAGCATTTGCCATGTGGGGAAAACATTGAGACACAGGCCGTCAAAGTAACCCTCCAAGAACGGGAAATAACTGTCCACAACATCTACAAGAACCCAAGGGGCTCACTGGAGGTGACTCAATAATTCGTTTCGGCCGTTGACCACGCCACACTCATAGGAGGGGATTTCAATGCACATCATCCATTCCTAAGCTCGGTAAGGCCCACAAATGAAGACGGCCTACACCTATACACCACCTTTCAAGACACACCCGAGATCGCCCTCCTAAACACCGGAGAGCCCACCCACATTAGGGGAGGAAGGCTAGATCTAACCTTCGTTTCCAGTGCACTACAGCCTTCGGCCTCCTGGCAGCTACACCCCACGCTGACCAGCGACCACTGCCACCCTAACAACACTGAAGGTGAACAAACTCCCCACTCCATCCCCGCCGAGATGGAGATACAATACCCAAAAGGCGGACTGGGAACTCAATAGGAAACACCTGGCTAAATGGTGCGCCAAATCACAGCCGGCTGGTGCAGCACCCGTGGACGAGACAACCCTCCACCAACAGTTGATCGAGGCGTTTCACCAAGCGGCAGAAGAGGCTCTTCCAAAAACAAAACCTACATCAAGACAGTACAAGGATTACTGGTACTACTGTCCTAGGGTGAAGAAACTATAGAAGACATCACACGGACACAAACAGACATCTCCTGCAAACATAGTCAAGGATACCAGGGAAGAGAAGCAAGAAATCAAAAGTGCAAGCTGGCTCAAGTTGTGCTCCGAACTGAATGAGCACACCTCCCTCGGCAAAATGTGAGCCCAGACCTGAAGGGCACCTGGGAAGGCAACACCACCACCACCAACCCATCCCAACCCAGAAGAGGAAGCCGAGAGACTTGCAAAACTGTTCTCTGACCGAGCAGCAACGAAAAAACTCCCAAGACATACGGAGGAAACACAAAGGCGTCTGAGACAAACCAGACTCCAGATGATCGAGGAGGCCTGCAATATTGAAGATGACACCGACAGACCATTCAACCAGCAAGAACTCCAGAAGTCGATAAAACGAAGCAAGGACACAACACCAGGGGCCGACAGGATAACCTACTCCATGCTTTCCCATGGCGGAGAAGCCAGGCACGAGGCTTTGCTACAAGTCATCAATGGTTCGTGGATAGCACAGAGACCTCCACCGGAGTGGAAGAAGGCAGATATACAGCCTATTCCGAAGCCCAGAGAACCAGACAAACCAAGGCCCATCTCCCTTCTCAGCTGCATAGCGAAGACGGGAGAAAGAATGGCTCTCAACAGACTCAAGTGGAAAGTCGGCAGCCCACACCCTCACATTTTTGCTTACACCGAGAACACCGACACAAGCAACAACATTGCCGAGATACTCAGCACAGTGGACAATAAACCAGCTTTGATGGTCTTCCTCGACTTGGAGAAGGCCTTTGAACTAGCAAACTCACTGGCCATTATAACGACGCTAGCCGAAAAAGGCGTCAAAGGAAGGTTGCTGGGGTAGATACACAGAGAGAAGCAAGGGTACGCTTTCCGGGGGCAACGTCAAGTTACAGGGTCCACGAAAACGGAAGCCCACAAGGAGGCATCCTCAGTCCAATGCTGTTCAATGTCTTGATGGAAAATCTAGTCAGACTTCCTTTCAGACAAACAGCCAAGCTCCTCTGCTATGCAGACGACTTACAGCTCATAGTAAGTGGAGCAAACAGACTAGTCAA
>NW_024720773.1:72802-122174 GCF_018991925.1 Homarus americanus | reverse complement strand
GTATCACTGTTATATTCAGAACTTCTGCGTAAAGTTTAATGTTCTGAAACTCACCGGGTCGTGTGTTTTACTATTTTCATTAAGTAAATACAGTAAGTATATAAGAAATATACTATCTTCCCCTTTCTCCATTATTCTATCGTCCCCCATAATATGACTAAACGTTTTCTTTATGATTATGTTTATATGTTGAGGAGGTAAATAGTACAAATCAAAACATATAGTATTATGAAATACTTTTTAAATTAGTTTAAATTATTTCACACATTTACTTTTAAATATAATATTAAATACTACTAATATATTTATTTGTTATATTATTATTCAAAAATTTCTTTACTTATAAACTTTTGTACGATAAAATAGTTGTGAGTTTGACTGAAGGTGAATTTGGCGGGCAGGAGGCGGCACACAGGTTTGAAATTTAGGTTAAGAATATTGTACTTATATGTATTAGAATTCTATTCCTGCGGTGACCTACATTGGTAATTGAGGTATGAATGAACGGTTATGGAGATATGAGACTCAAGAGGGTAAGTTATGCTGTGAGGGAGAGAAAGAGAGGCCTAACACGGGGCCCAACCACCACCTCTTTTCAAGTAACAAAAGATTATTTTAGGTATATCACCTGGGGGACAGTTTGCTTTATCCTCTTCACCACTTGTTAGCTGTTTGGGCGATCGGTCACGTCTCTGTTACGCACTGTTGGTAAGTACTAGGCATGTACTGGCTCCTGAATGTACCTGAACCTGCTCCAGTGTTGGTCCAGTCTGGTCTTGAAACAGCTCACACTCGGTGCCGTCACACTGGCAGGTTTTTCGGTAATACTGTACTAGAGCAGATGGCTAACGCCAAAGGAAGTTATTATTATGTTATTATTTCGGGTAATTATGGGGGTAAAATTTTAGGTAATTATTGTTTCGGTCATGCAGCGAATTTGACCTGTTAGGGCAGTTAGGTATTTAAGTTTAGGTTAAGTTCGGTTGAAATTATGTTTTTTCGATGGTTTCTGATGTGTTTTGAACGATTCTGATCTATTTACAAATAGGTGCAGGATTGAAACAATAATTTTACCAATTTGAGTTTCGGTCACCCCTGTAGTATTATATCCAAACTGTGATTTCCGACATAATTATGTAGGTCCAAATAGTCCAAAACATAAAAAACCATCATATAAACATTGTTCGGATATCTTCTCGGTATTATTGCAGTTTCGGCCAATACATGGCTAACTGTGTTAACCATCCCTAACCATAAGATCTCCTTATTTGGAGTATAGGTATTTCTAACGCCATTTCAACCAAGGGGCAAAGAATAATGTCAAATAAATTTTAAAGTTTTCCAATACTTTTTTTGGGGGGGGGGGACTCTGAAATGGGTACTTTTCCCTGGCAATAAAGGTTCAATTCGATTAAATCACACCAAAATACACAGGATGAACTAATTTCTAAACTACTAGGGCATATTGGCCAAAACTGCAAGTTTACCATCTAACCTAACCTAATTCTTAAGATTCTCCAGTTGACTGAAACTTAAATGTAGTGTATATTTTGCCGTGACCGGCTAAGTTCCTACTAACGCTATTTTACTGTGAGTGCGCTTTGATTGGTTAAGCCTCCTGGCTAGGAAGTTAGGTTAGGTCAGGTCAGGTAGGTTTCGTTGGTTGGTTAGGTCAGGTTCTATTAGGTTCTAGTAAATGTCGCCCCATTTATAATAATAAAAACATCTGTGGAAAAAATTAACAAAATCGAACGACTCATTCTGGTGGTAGTGGTGTTTTCAGACATTACCGTATTTTTAACCATTTTACAAGTTAGGTCAATTTAGGTTAGGTTAGGTTTTCAAAGGCATGTTCGGTGTTCTTTTAATATTTTACCCCACATTTTCCCTCTACTACCCACTTTGAACAACCAATGTTGTTGGTAATTGGGGAGGTGTTGTCTGTTAAAATACTAAAAAAATATAAATTTACTCCGGAAACGTAAAAGAACATAGTTTATTTGCTTTCTTCCGATATAAATAGAAATATTTAAGTCCAAGTATTTTTGGTAAATATTTAGTAGTTGCCAACGGTGTACCCCCAACTCGGCCCATCTTAAATAACCAACTTGGTCAACACATTACTAACTCGGCCCACCTTGCACACTTCAAACAAGTAGCTGATTAGAGGTTCAGGAATGACATCTGGACCCCATCTGCTTGGAGTGTATTTAAAAGGAGTGTCCACACAAATAATGACTGTGAAGGGTGGCATAATCGCCTTAACCGAAAGCAAGAAAAGGACAACTTAACTTTTATCTGTTAATCAGGCTGCTCAATAATGAAACAAAACTAATGACACTCCAGGTGCGGCTCTTGACCGACGGTAAAGTGCTATGAAAACAACGGGCCAAGTATGTACATCACCAAGGACAGCTCTTCAAACTGTGGGATGGATTCAGTAGTGGACGAAGATCTGCTAGAAATTTGCTGCAAGGTGTTCATCACGTGACTGTTTATCAGTTATGTTTGTACTTTTATACTGCATTTTATCATTGTTACTTTTGTACTTTTATCTTCATGCAAAAATAAATGTGTAAAATGTGTTCATTAACTTAAGTGGTCCGAGTTGGTTATCCGAGATGGTCCGAGTAGGTGGGCCGAGTTGGACTGTATTCGTTGCCAACACCTAATTGACTTTTAAAATATATTTTTTCGTGTAAATCATAATATAAATACAAATATGACCATCATTGCCGTTGGAAATGAGCCATTGTTGAGATATTGAAGAAAAAAAATTGGAAGTTAAAAAGGTGTAAAAATCTGAAAAAACCTAACCTAACCTAACCCCTAGTGTGTAAGAAACTTACCTTAAGTAAGAGACACAGGAGGATAGAGTGATGCAACTTGAATGAGGAAGTGGTGCCTTCGTCTGTGTCCGTCTCTTACCACAGCCCAGTAAGTCCTCGCTTAACGTCGTGGTTCTATTCCTAAAAACCGCAATGTTAATGGAATCAATATTCCCCATAAATAAATAAAACACTGGAGTTACATTCCTGAGCCTCCCTTTGCCCCATGAAATACATTACATATACAGAAATCCAATGGCATTTTTATAGAAAATAGTATACTTATATATAAATAATCTAAATCGTTTTGTATTGTAACCACCGATGAGCGGAGGTGGCGGAGCGATTGTGTGGTGGGTAGTGGGGCAGAGGAGGAGGATGGCGAGTCACTGAGACCCGGCATGTGGCTCCTCCCGGTTTAAAATCACCATTTTTTTTGCCATTTTAGTCTTATGTTGCTTCTTCACAACACTAGTATCAGTAGCACTTGATGGGCGCTTGGAAGCCATTTCGAATTGTTAGTGTACAGTATTAAGAGCAAAAACACTTAAACACTCACGAACACTGTGGAAGCCTAACAAAGACTGACGATATTTGGGGATGCTATGACGTCACATGAGTGAGAGGTAGCGCGCCATGGCGACAGAGGGTGAGGCACCGTAAAAAGTAATCCGTGACGACGCCAAAAAGACATTATATTGATTCGTCGGGACGTAAACCGAATTATTGGTATCTAAAGAGTAGCGATGTTATAACGAAACAATGTTATTGGGGCAACGTTAAACAAGGACTTACTGTACCATGCATGGCAATCTACGCAGTGTTGACACTGAATTACATCTCGGACACTTTACAAATGAAATAAGAACACGATGAGCCCTAAAACTGTCAACGGCTGCTGCTTCATTGTCCAAAATGCCAATGTACATCCTTCTCACACAGACGCCATCTTCCATCTGCCCTAGAATCAAGACTTGTGCTGATTGGTGCACGAGTATTACTTCACATCTGCGCATGAGCTGATTGGTGCTCACGACTATAACGTCACGTCAACACTCATGCTGATTGGCCATATATTATAAGATAAAAGTTAAAATAATTTGAAACTATAAATTTCTGCCATATTGATCTTTTATTTTTATTTTTTTTATTTATTTAACCAAAGTTTTAGATAAAATATTTGGGATTTTATGGGTAAAAATGGTGTGTCTAACTTAATTAAAGCTGATTTTACTAACTAGTATGATACTCCAGCTAAGACAAATTTGTCCAAATATTGATATAAAAATTCCTGTTAAAAACTATTTATTTATTTGTTGGTATATTATTATTTTAATCTGGGTTGGCTGATTTAAACCAGTGGTATAAACGAAATGGTTTAAAAAAAACCCTTTTTATGGTTTTAATAAACCTTTGGGGAATTTTAATTATTTACAGATGGTTTTAATGATTTAGTTATACAGTGGCACCAGCCACCATGTAATGTTGTCCTTCAGATTAAACTGTTACTTGGTTCATGACAAAACCAGGCCAAGGTGCATATATTACAATGGTAATTACGACAGGATGAGGGAGGAGATGAGGGGTATCTACTGGCCTGACTCACTAAGGTATAAGAACGCAGACACTGCGCTGAATATCATAGCCAGTAAAGTGAACCATTTCATTAAGAAATATATACTCAAGACCAAACCCAGTGCCTCTAGGAATACAAGGAGACCCCTACACATGAACCATGCGGCGGTCAACAAAGTTAAGAAAACCCAGAAATTCAAGGCATGTGTTGGGTCAAATGATGAACAGGACAGGAGGATGTATACAAGAGCCAGGAACCAAGCAAAGGTAGAGTGTAGAAGGGCTGAAAAGGAGTTCCAGAGGCTGGTTGCAAGCGAGGTCAAGTCAAACCCAAAGGCGTTTTACTGCTATGCAAAGTAAAAATTAAAAATGCGAGTAGGAGTATTGGACTTGAGGCATTGAAGATGGTACAGTATAGTCTGCATTTACGTGGTCCATTGAACCCGTGGAGGTCCACGTAAAACGAGAAACGCGTAAACGAAATAACAGAACATATGGGATTAATTGAAATAGAGACTGGGCCGACCCCCAAACTACACTTTTTCCGACAATACGTACGTTGTAGTAAAAATAACATCTTAATTTTATGGTGGTATGCACACACAATTAATATTAAAGAGAAATATCAATAATATTAGGTTTTTTACCACTTACGTTAGTAGAAAAGATGGCTGGGCACATGGGGATGGGGGGTTGGTTCCGAGGCAGTGGGCAGATTATTGGCCCTCACCTGTATCACTTGTATCAGTTGTATCACTATCCACCACAGAGGCTTGCAGGGCCTCTTTGTCAAACCCCTCAAAGTGCATATCCTCACTCTCACTATCACTTTCACTGACTTGGGCTGGCTGTGGTGGGTGGCGGGTGAAGAACTTGGTAATGTTTTGATGACTGGACGACCTTGTGCGCACCCTGCCCGCACCGCTTCCTGCGTAAATGATGAAATTTACCGGGTAATTAAAACATTTCATTCTGGCAAGGCACCGCATAAATGACCAAACGCGTAAACAAAATCCACGTAAATCCAGACTATACTGTAATTACGCAGATTGTTAGGAGTGTCCGCCATAAGTTTCTGTTCTTGGTATGAAATACGTTGGTTCGGTTGGTGCGTGGTTGGCTCGAGCAGTTTCGCTCATTACTCGCCCACACTGACTGGGTCATTATTTAAGTATTAAATTTGTTTCTTACATTGTATCACGTTAAATTGTATTAGGTCTGTATATAGGTTAGATAAGTGGAATTAATGTCAGTAGGGTAATTTAGATAAAGTTTATGTTTTGGCCAATCAGGATATGATACGTCAGTATTTAGCGGTAGAGAGGTGACGTCGGTGACCTACTGGTATACTCTAGTCCAGGGGTGGCGAACCTTTTTGAGAGTGTTACGAGTTGGGGATTTAGAATATAGTCAACCTGTACTATACTGTACCTCATGACTTATGAGTCTGACCTTTAGTGGTGACCTTTTAACCCCATATACTCAATATTTACAAATTACACTTTGTAAATTAGACGATCTCCCACCAATTACATTTCAGGACGCCATCATCCTCTCAATTTTTGAAATAAATATGTTAGGCCTCGCCACTTCCTCCAATATGCCCTGGAAATCACACATCCTTAGTATAACTAAAGCTGCCTCCCGAAAGTTGGGAATGCTGTACTGATGCCGTAGCTACTTCACTCCTGAGCAGTTGCTCCAAGTATATAAAGGATTCATTTGTCCTAACTTGGAGTACTGCTCTCATATCTGGGGTGGCTCTTCTTCTGTCCAACTATTAGATAGGGTGGAATCTAAGGCATTTCGTCTTATTAACTCTCTTCCTTTAGTCGACAATCTCTCTTCCCCTTCTCTTCGCCGCAGTGTTGCTTCACTCTCTCTCTTTTACAGGTACTTTAACAGGCAATGTTCGGTGGACTTGGCATCCTATGTACCGCTGGCAAGGCCGTGGGTTCGCAACACTCTTCTTGCCCGCGGTGCCCACCGTTTCTCTGTGGATGTCAGTCATACGAGAATAACCCGTTTTAGTACCTCCTTCTTTCTTCACACAGCCAAACTGTGGAATGCTCTTCCTTCTTCTGTGTTTCCATGCTCTTACAATCTGTCTCACTTTAAAAAGCTGGTTTTCCGGCATCTTCGTGGTGTAGATTAATGCAGCACAGTGGGGTATGCTATAACGAACGGATTCTACTACGAATATTCCTATAACGAATGGTTTTACCTATAAAATTGAGAATGCTATAACGAATGCAACTCCTACAACGAACGCGGATGAATACGGGACTATTTCGTCTGGCGCATGAATATTGTTGTACCGCGGCTCACAGCAAGAGCGTCAGGCGCCATATTAGTTCATTGTGTAGTCAGTGCACCACTGAACTTGTTGAAATTTCGTCTTTTGATGTGGAAATTCGTGTTATTTTTATAACTATTTTGTTATACAAGTGTACAATTGTAACAATGAATCGCCAAAAGCGAGTGAGAAAGCTAATAACCCTTGAAACTAAGAAAGAAATTATAAATAAACAAAGTGCCTGTAAGACAGTCACCAAAGAGGGCTAGGAAGGATGACTCCTCTCCTTCCACCTCTTCTCCATAATTCTCTCCTCCCCCCTCCTCCTCTGCCTCCTGTCCTGCATACTAACAACGCTAAGGTAAGATAAAGTACCGTATTTTTTACAATTCCCACAGAAATTTTTCAGTTTTAAGTGGTTGTATTTGGGGGCCTGGAACGGATTAATCCTATAACGAACGAGGTTCTAGAACCAATTAGATTCGTTATAGCATACCCCACTGTATAACCTTTTTTTTTTCTATACGGTATTTACAATTTCTTTCCGTTTTTTTTTTTTTTGCCCCCCAGGCTCCGTTGTGGGTTGTTTGACCTGTGCCCGGGTGGGCTAATTCTTGTAAAAAAAAAAAGAAAAAAAAGTGGGTAATACTGTACCTCTACCCAGCCTCAGCCATATAAATTTTTTATCAAGACTCAGTCTTACAATTTGACAAAAATAAAAATAAATATATCAATATTATTTACGTACTGTATATTGTTTTCCTTGCAGGTTAAGAGTGACGTGACGCCTACACAAGATGTATGTCAAGTCTATGGTGGTTGATGGCTTTAAGAGTTATGGCCAGCGCACTGAAATTAATGACTTTGATCCTCTCTTCAATGCCATCACTGGTCTGAATGGTTCTGGAAAATCCAATATATTAGATGCCATTTGCTTCTTACTTGGCATCACAAACCTCAGCCAAGTAAGATTATACACTTATTCATCATTACACTATTAATTTAATGAATTTATGCAGCTGATTTAAACATTTAATAACTTGTCTGGGAAATTATTGTGTTGCAGTCATTCTAATTGTGATTTATTATCATTATTATTATTATTATTAGTAGTAGTAGTAGTAGTAGTAGTGGTATACTAAATTTTCTTATTTTATTTGTTTTATTACCAGTAATTTAATTATTTACCCAAATGGGAAGACTGATATATAATATCATTAAGGCCAGAGACACTTAGCTATTTTGAAACACTATTGATTATTATTTGGGGTTAATCCAGGCTGTAGTATGGCCCATCTTGCAAGACGCATCTTGGTGAGTTCTGTTATGGCTGCAAGATTACCTACTTTGGCAGTTTCTTGCTGCTCTTTTCAGTGTTTTGAGCCAGGTTCTTGAGAATGATCACTCAACTGCTGAAACCAGGTTATGTACATTTTGTATGCGTTGGCAGTGTAGGGTTTTGGCACAGCCCCTTGTGAACCATTACAGTCACCTGCACTTACACCTGGTATAGTGGCTGGCACATTGTCTTGAATCTCCCAGAATGGCCCTAAGAAACCTCACAATAGGAGCCAAACTAAGGATGATAGATATGCATTCTATGAGTTGCCACATTTCACAAAATGCACCAGCCACTGTACCAGATGTAAGTGCAGACAACTGTACCTTCTTACAAAGTGAGTGGTCTTTGTGGGTAATGTACAGTACTATCTTGTTCACCCACTGTAGGAGTCTTTATTTTTATGAGTGACCCTGATGACCCCTCTTACCGACACACTCAACAGTTTGCCTGAGCTTTATAGATATTGATAACCAGAGGAGAATGCATAGTGTATTGTATAGTGATGTGCAGGAGTGTGGCTTGATGAGGCACACATTATATTGGTTAACAAGTGGGAAGTCGGCTTATTAAAAACTGAAAACCACACCAGCTAAGAAAGTGACAGTGCCACCTCCTTATATTATAGGTGAGAGCTACCAACCTGCAGGAGCTGGTATACAAGAATGGACAAGCAGGTGTGACTAAGGCTACAGTCACCATCACCTTTGACAACACAGACAAGAAGCAAAGCCCCATAGGTTATGAACATTACGCTGAAGTTACCATCACTCGTCAGGTAAGCTGGTCTGGTAGTCAACCATAAGTGGTTAGTAAATGTTCCCACCTCACTAACTGCTCAGGGAGGACCACCACCCACCTCACCACCTGCCTTGGGAGGACCACCACCCACCCCACAAGCTGCCCTGAGAGGACCACCACTACCCTGTTCAAACAATCAATCAGAATACTGTCTTTATATCTGAGGGTTGGTGAGGACAGTCCTCCACTCTAAATGTTCTCGGGCTGTTTTTACCACTCTTCCGAGGATTATTCTTTGGAGACTCCGTTTTTAGTTTCATTCAACCATCACAATCTCTGCCTTCTCCTGGCACTCCTGCCCCCAATTCTGCCCATCAATATTTATTATCGCTTCATCCCTAATTATACAAGTATAACCAAAATATCAAATTTTTCTTTTTCTGTACATTTTAAGTATACAGTATTTCTCTTGAAGTTTTTGCTAATGTTAGTACAGTACTTCGTTTGTTTTCCTGTTAGTATGTTTTATTCTTATCCTTCACCTATTACAATACATTACAAAGGATTGCAACCTCTTCTGGTGTCTGCTGAACATGTCCACGCTTCTGACCCATACAACAGTTCTGAACATACATAGCATTTCAGCAGCCCTTTTTCTCAAATTGAAGTTATTGTCCCCTTTTCGTTAGGTCTTTTAAATTATTATTAAATGCTGTTTTTGCCTGCCCTATTCTTGTTTTGAAGAATAGGGCATCACAGCTAATGTTACTTCCCAAATACACAAAATTTTCCACTTAATGTACAGTATTTAACACTTTTGGGATTTTCATATGCAAAATTGCATTTGATATAAATTGTAAGTTTAGGGTTTTCATGGGCAAATTTGTGTACTTGTATTAATTAAAAAAAAAAATTAAATATTTTTGTTTACATATGAACGCTAGATACTTAAGACACACATTTGGTAACATTGGTGCATTCTGGCAACTATGTAGACTGCCCCCCAAGGTTAGGTTACCACACCAGTCTTCCTTTGAGTTTCAACAGCACAGGATTTTACATTAACCCACATTGACCACCATTTTCTCGTGGCTTGTGCTGATTTCTCGTTCATTGCAGTAATTTCATTTATTGATAACAGTGTTGTCAGAGTATTGAACCATGCCTCATGTTGCTGGTGAGGGTAGAAGGGTGGGAAAATGTAAAAAGTGCAAGGAGATTGCACCACGTGGGGATGGTGCGATGCCTCCTGATGCCATCTACTCGCGCTTACGAGTAGATGTGTGGCTGCCGTGATGTTCCGTTAGGAAGGGTCAGAGCCACGCAGTAACCCACCACCTCCTCACACTCACTTCCCACATAGGCTCTTCATTTTTCTTATTTTATATTATTATTTCTTCATTTGTAAGCCACATTGATTATACTGTATAGAGTGCAATACTGTAAGTGTATTTTTGCTGAAATATGCCTGCAGGGACCCTCGGTTTGGGTGGTGCCTTAAGGGTTAAATTAATAATAAAATAAATAATAGAGTAATAAATTAATGTAACATTTACATTGTCAGGTAAGCTGTTTATATGCAGATCGTGCTCAGAAAGTGTAATGATCACACTGGTAAATAAAGTAAAAACCAACATTGGAGAAATAAAAGACAAAATCTTGGAGCTGGTATACTAGTACCCTCTTCAGCCAACTAACAGAACAAAACAAGGGAGAAAGACATAAAACAAAGGAATTAGGTCACATTACCTGTCCTGAGTTGAGGTAGGGTAGGGATTAGGGATAATCTTCTTGACAGTATTCAGGATCAGATCCGGGGTCCACTGATAATATTTCTCATTTACCCCACTCACTAAATGAGGGATACCTATATTTTTTTCGTCTATCCATTTTTTTTTTAAAATTTCATTTGTCATCCACTTACCTTGAGCCTCGTTCCTCCTATGACCTATAAGTTTTCCCCCAGTCTCTAACATTACTTCTTTGTAATTATTAAACTGTTGTCCTGGTCCTTGTTCATCAAAGTCACCCTCTAGCAATACTGAAAATCTGTTTTTGGGTTCAATTTCATATTCTATCCCTGCCCTTGTGTTGATCTTACCTAAATCCCATTTGATTTTGTCCATAGTTTTTCATTTTAATTTTTGAAGTCTAAGCCTCACTAAACTCATTACTGAGACATAGTCTGACCCACAATCTGCCCCTGGATAGGTCTTGGTTTGGTTATTGAATTTGTGAATCTTTCCTGAATTAAAATGTAATCTATTTGATTCCTGACTGTGTTATTGACATTGTCCTAAGGTGAGACCTATATATAGAGATGCCTAGAGTGTTGTTCAAACCATGTACAGTGGGGTATGCTATAACGAATCTAATTGGTTCTAGAACCTTGTTTGTTATAGCATTCGTTCGTTATAGGATTAATCCGTTCCAGGCCCCCAAATACAACCACTTAACACTGAAAAATATAATATAAAATTGTAAAAATTGTAAAAAAGTGCATAAATATGCATCTAAACCCCTGAAATAAAGAATATCATTAATATTTGTAATAAAAAAACAATAAATTAGAAAAAAAAAATTTAAATAGTGTTCGTTGTAGGAGTTTCGTTCGTTATAGCATTCTCAATTTTATAGGTAAAACCGTTCGTTATAGGAATATTCGTAGTAGGATCCGTTCGTTATAGCATACCCCACTGTATAGTATTTACAATTATCATCTTGCTTCCTTATGAAAGTCAATTAATATTTCTCCTCTCTCATTTCGTTTACCCAACCCTTGTGGTCCTACTTCTGGTGCTACTTTCCCCTTCCCAATTTTTGTGTTTAACTTAACAGTATCTTTTTCTTTCTTTAAGTCTTCATAAAACTTGTCTAAGCCTTCATCCTCACCATCATTTGTTAGTTCATAAACCTGTATTTTAAAAAAAAATCCAGGGGTTTAGCATTAAACTTGACTTATAAAACTCTCTCAGACACTGTACAATATCCCTTTACACTGCTGCTCAACTTGAGCTGTACAAGAATACCAACACCTGAAGTAAGAATCTTTATCACTAATGCTACATGAACCTGTCCATCTTACTTCAATTAATTCCAGAATGTCCCACTGCAATCTTTTTCCCTGCAAACATTTGTATACAGCCGTGTCGCATCTTACACACATTTAACTTAAGCTCATTCAACTCTACACACATGGCTTAGGTAAAAGATAAACTATGACACAGTGAGTGTAAGAGCGTATGGCTGTGGGAGATACTTACACCTTCGCCTCTCTCAGCCTTAGTTACCACGTGTAGTTCATTGTGTCAACAGCTCCCCTCACTGTTTGTGACTAGTGTGTACAGCGTATTTAAAACTAAAATTTTCGTACAACATGGCTTCCAATTGCAAGGCAACTCCTTCGTCTGGAGCTCAATCCCCCCAAAAATTATCTGTGCTAACGTTGCAGGAAAAAGTGGTTGTGTTAGACTGATTGAGGGATGGTTTGTTGATCACAAGCATTGGCCGCAACAAATCCAACATCCATTCAATCAAGATTTGAGAGAAAGAAATTCATCTAGCTATTCCTCGAGTGCCCCAATGACTGCTAAAGTGACGAGCCAAGTGCATGATAAAACTTTAGTGAAGACTGAAAAAGCATTAAATTTATGGCTGGAAGATATGAACCGTAAATGTGTGCCTATCGATGGAAATGTTTTGCGAGAAAAGGCTCTTAGTCTTTACATGCAATTTTAACCTCCCAGTGAAGAGGAACAGTGTTCTCATGAAAAAGAATCAAAGCCAGCCAAGGTTGGCTTAATACTTATAAGAACAACTTCAACCTCAAAAACATCTGGCTCTCTGGTGAGGCTACCTCTGCCCCAGCAAAGGCCTTCCCTGAGGAATTTAAGAAAGTTGTAGAAGAAAATGGGAATCTTCTGGAACAAGTTTTAATGCTGACGAGACGGCTTTTCTGAAAGATGCTCAACTGTACATATATTTCAAAATCAGAAAGACAAGCCCCTGGATTCAAAACAGCTGAGGATCATGTGACTGTGTTGTTGTTTATTTGTAGTAATGCTGCTGGGCATTTAATAAAGCAACACTTACTTTACAGAGCTGCCAATCCCCATGCCCTAAAAGGCAAAAAAAAAAAAATCAAATAAAAAGACTTGGATGATGGTAGCATTGTTTCTTGAATGGTTCCACAAGTGCTTGATTCCAGAAATCAAGCAATATCTTGAAGGGAGAGGACTAGAATTTAAAATGTTGTTGATTGTAGACAATGCTCCTGGCCAACCTGAGGCACTCCAGTTTGTACATCTCAAAGTTGAAGTTGTCTTTCTGCCCCCCTCCATACTCTAGCCTTTCGACCAAGGCGTGAGTCGCTGTTTCAAAGTGACATACACGCGGCTTACGTTTGCCCGAATATGAAGCACTATGGATGCCGATCCCAACCTTGATGTAATACAGTGTTGGAAATCCTTAAACATAGCCAATTGCATCACTTATATTCAAGAGGGAATTGATGCAATCAAGCCTATATCAGTCAATGCATGTTGGCGTGCTCTTTGGGGTGAGTTCGTGAATAATTTCAAGGGCTCCCAACCATTGATAATGAAGTGAGATACATTGTTCAGGTGGCAAGGTAAGGCAAGTGGGTGGCGAAGGTTTTGATGACATTGTTGAGGAAGAAATTGAGGATTTAATCGAAGGTCATCTAGAAAGTTTGACTAATGAAGAGTTAGAACTGATAAAATCGTCTGCAGAAGAAGAAGGCGATGACAATGAAGAGGAAGAGCCAACAAGTTTGACTTCATAAATTTTCTGAAGTTTTCCAAGCAGCAAAACACCTTAAAGATTTAATTTTGGACTATGATCCATCTTGGAGTACAGTGATCCCTCGGTTAACGAACTCAATCCGTTCCAGAAGGTCGTTCGTTAACCGAAAAGTTCGTTAACCGAAACCATTGTTTCAATGGGTTTTTGGGTAATTGGTTCCAGCTCACCGAAAATTTCCTAAATTCAACAAAAATGGTAGAAAAGTTCACTTACTTTGAGGTGTGTATGTAGAAGGCTCCTGGGAGGTGGAGGAGGAGAAGGGAGAAGAGAAGGAAGTGGAGGTGGAGGAGAAGCATTTTACTGCTTCTTGGAAGGTGAGTCACCTTCCAAGAAAATGTCAGGAACCTCTGGACTGACAGATTCTCCACCATGAACATCCTCTCTCCTTCTTGAAGTGGAAGGCTGAGGGATAGCATCTTGTTCCCTCTGCCTTTTACTGAAGAAAGTGTCAATTGTGGTCTGTGGGGCATCTGTCTTCCTCACCATTAACTTATGTTTAAAGAAGGACCACTGAGTCCTCAACATGACACAAAGTTAGTTCATTTTTTTCCACTTCTGGGTGCTTTGAAGCCAGTTCCCTTAACTTCTCCCAGTAGTAAATCACATCTTTCAACTGTTTAGCTGACATATGGTCATCACTTTCAATTTCTTCCTCTCCACTGTCAGCCTCTATCTGTAACATCTCATCCAGTTGCTTCAAGTCATCAGGAGTAAGTTCCTCCTCATGAGACATCACAAGCTCTTCCACATCCTCCTCCTCCACTTCAAGGCCCAATGACTGACCAATGGACGCAATCTCTTTGTCCAACTCTGTTTCTTCCTCAAATCCCTCAAAATCATGGACTACTGATGGCCACAGTGCTTTCCATGAAGAATTGAGGGATCTAGTGGAGACTTCTTGCCATGATGACACAATCAATTTTACAGCCTCCAGGATGTTGAATTGTGTCTTCCAGAACTGTTTCAGTGTTAGTTCAGGATCATTAGAAGTTGCCTGATGACACCTCCTAAACATTTTCTTCATGTACAACTTCTTGAAGTTGCTGATCACATTCTGGTCCATTGGCTGTATGATTGATGTAGTGTTTGGAGGCAAAAACAACACTTTCACAAAGTCAAATTGATACTCAAAATTGCTGGCAAGGTCAGGGTCATGACCAGGAGCATTATCCATGATGAGAAGAGCCTTTAAAGGGAGTTTATTGGTGGTTAGGTAGCTCTTGACAGAAGGGCAAAACACATCAACAGCCCATTCATTAAAGAGCTGTCTTGTCACCCATGCCTTACTGTTGGACTTCCAATAAACTCCAAGTTTTGTTCTTACCACTTTCTGTTGCTTGAACACCCTGGGGTTTTCAGAGTGGTAGACAAGCATAGGCTTCAGTCGGAAATCCCCTGAAGCATTGGCACCAAGCAATAGAGTGAGACGGTCGTTCATGGGTTTATGCCCCTGTAAAGAGGCTTCATCTTTGGTGATGAATGTTCTTTTGGGCATCTTTTTCCAGAACAGCCCAGTTTCGTCCACTTTGAACAGTTGCTGTGGAAGATAATTTTCTTCTTCCATCAGTTTTTTAAATTCAACTAAAAACTTTGCTGCCCCTTCTTTATCAGCACTAGCAGCTTCACCATGCCTAACAACACTTAAAATGTCACTTCTTTTCTTAAATTTTTCGAACCAGCCTTTGCTGGCCCGAAAATCTTCAAATTTTGTGCCTGAAGAACCAGGTTGATCTGCCTTTAAATGTTCATAAATCTCCCTGGCTCTTTCACAAATGAAATCACCAGAAACTGAATCACCTTTCATCTGTTTTTCCCTAATCCAGATGATAAGTAATCTCTCAGTTTCTACGATTAGGGATCTACTTTTAAACACTCTTGTAGATTTGTCTCACTTTCACTTCTTTAAATTTGTCTTTCTGTGCAAGAATTGTCGACACAGTTGATGCCGACATGCCATATTCTTTGCTAAGCACATTTGATTTAATGCCTTGTTCATGTTTTTTTATGATTTCCTGCCTGGTTTGGATTGAAATAGATTTTCTTGATCTCTTAGGCCCCATGCTGGATTCAAACAATGTCAACACGTGTTTTTCAAAATTAAACTAGCTGTAAATAAAGAATATTTTCTTTAAAATAACACTGCATTGCACTATATATTGTGAATATGTAAAATAAATTTCAAAATGACCAATAATTTGCTTGGAAACGCAGAAAAAAAGCGTTTAGTTGGAGAGTCTCAAGCAAGTTGTTGCCTGCAGTGAAAACAGAGAGACTAACGCCTGTTTGCTGTGTTAAGAGGCTGCGTGCCGCGCATTAAACTAGTCACTTTACCTTCAATTATGTTCAATAATTGTTAAAATGACTAAAAAAATTAATATTAAACTTTTAAAATTATTGAATAGTATAAACTTCTTGATATTTGCTAAAATAGAAAGGAATTTAAGCCCTAGAACCGATTAATGTAATATGACTGATATCAAAGCTGGCTGTCTGGCCAGTGAAAATATGTTAGGAATCAGTTTATTGGAAATTATAGATTAACGAATTTTTGTTAGTTAACTTGATTGAAGATCATATGGAAGGCAGTTTGTTAACGAAATTTCGTTAACCGGTAGTTAGATTAACGGATCACTGTATCGTCTCAAGATTACATATTGTGCTTTAACAGATATTTTCATCCTGTACCAAGAAATGTTTCAACAGCAAAACAACAACGACAGTTTCAAATACCATGAAGAAAGCACCACCACACATGAGACGACACTATCAACTTCTCGACAGGCCAGAGCCCACAACTCTCTTCACGACTCACCAATAATGTTGTTGGGTGATGAGAAACTAATCATACAGCTCCCAACATCATCTCAACATTATATAGGTGCTATACTAATCATCATCATCATCATAGTTAGAAGATCCAGGATAAATGGTGAGCATTCAGATATTCATACAGCAGAGGTGGTCGTGTGGTGCAATTAAACTGAATAGGCTTAACCAGCCAAGTTGCCAGAGGCGCTATTGACAAAGTACTCACTGCTTCCACACTTACGATCACATAAATACTGTTACCAGTAGTTGAGTGGTTACCTACTGTGTGTTGATAAATGTACTTTATTTGGTGGTTGGGTTTAATGTTAGCGTTTCTAAATGTTTTGAATGTAAAGTGTACTGATATAAGATGATATTGTGTCTGATGTTGCTGCCATATTATGTTATTGTTTCTGATATTGTTGTTGTATGCTCTATGTAATGTGATGTATTAACACAAACAAATGTGTTAAACATAAGTGACACTTATGTAGAGGACGAGCCAAATTAAGTTCAACACTAAATGGTGGTAGGTTTGGGATCCCTCAGTCAGGCTGCCGGTGAGAGCTAGACAGGGAAGGACTCCCAGCAAGACAGACATACATTTGCTGAACTTAGAACACTTACTCAGGTTTTGTATATCAGTATTGCTCTAGTGATTTATATTAGGTGACCATTGGTTGTGTTATATATGTGTATTGTTGATTTTATGAACTAGATTACTGTGATTGTAGCTTTGTTGAAGAGAAACTTTGAATGATCAAGGTCCAACTAATGATATACCATACACCAGTTTAATTTACCTTTAATTTATCATCTGTTAAGCAAACTGCCAGACATTGTTGTTAAGAATTCACTTTATGTATTATAAGTGTAAGGTAAAATCTTGAAATGTGAACCCTAACTCCTGAAGCAGTCAACGAGCCTGCTCCATTTGTTGTTTGTTACCTATACTCCCAGAAACTTAAAGATTACTGTTATATTAAGTTACTGTACCAATCCCATGTCCATATTCCATATTGTACTTTAATCATAAATAATAATGTTGCCCTTGTAACTTGAGGATGGCCAACCAAAAGCCACAGTGTGAATTTGTTTATTGTAGCCAACAATTAGATGGCCTTGGGCGGCCAATCCTCGTTACATGAGGAAAACCATTAACTAACCATTAAAATGATTTTTCTACAACTGTTATAGTTCAGGGATGTGATTTCTCCATTTTTTCTTTTTTCTGTTTTGTTTTGTTTTGTTTTTCGCTTTAGGCGACCTACGTGAATCGCGTAGATCCGTTGAGAAATTATTTTTGGGGGGGGTGGGTGGTATGACCATGATGAGAGAAATGTTTGACAATAATTGACTCTCTAGGGGTCAATGGGTCTGCCACGTGAGGACAATGAGCCAGTATAGTGGCTGTACTCTATATGTTCATCCATCACATCATATACTCTCTCCCATCCTGGCACAGGTCATCGACCCACAACGGGGCCTAGCAGACAAAAAAATAAGAGTAAATATAGAAGACAAAAGGACTATATTAATCTACACCACGAAGATGCTGGAAAACCAGCTCTTTGAAGTGAGACATTGTATGAGTATGGAAACACAGAAGAAGGCAGAGCAATCCACAGTTTGGCTGTGTGAGGAAAGATGTACTATAGCGTGGTTATTTTAGTGACCCGAACACACAGAGAAATGGTGACCACCGCCGCAAGGCGTGTTTATGAGCCCATCCTTACTGGCAGTACACAACCACCAAATCCACACCCCGTTAAAGTACCAAAGGAGAGAGAGGATTCAACATTGCGTAAGAGAAAGAGAGAAGAAAGATTGTCAACTAAAGGAGGAGAGTTAATGAGATGAAATGCCTTTGATTCACCTATCTAACAGTTGGACAGAAGAAGGACACCAGATATGAGAGCAGCATTCCAAGTTAGGAATAATGAATCCATTGAAAACTTGCTCAAGAGTGAAGTAGCTACGGCATCTGAACAGCATTCCCAGCTTTCGGGAGGCAGCTTTAGCAATGTTGTTACTTCCATGGCATATTAGAGGAAATGGTGAGGCCTAGCAAATCTATATTAGAATTTGGCAGAATGATTGTGTCCTGAAATGTGAAAGCTGGGAGGTCATCTAATTTGGAAAGTGTAATAGGTAAATACTGTTGTTTTATTACTACAGTGGGTCCTCGGTTAATGAACACAATTCGTTCCACAGAGTCGTTCGTTAACCGAATCCATTATTTCAATGGGATATTGGGTAATTGGTTCCAGCTCACAGAAAAGTACATGCAAAGTAAAGCCAAAAATGCATAAAGTCAGAAACACTTCAAAATGCCGCTAAATAGCCCTTAAATCACTATATTTATATACGCACATATACTCTCTTACTCTTAAATCACTACTGTAATGTGATACAGGTGATTATTTATCTCTTGTGCAAAAATATATGACGCTATATTCAAATTATTCGCTGTCTTGCAAGGATTCAAGCTACAAATTATATTCTCCTAACTTTAGTCTGAGATATTATATAAGATAAAACTCTAAGCCAAAACCTGGCTGGGCAGGGGGGAGAGAGAGGAGGGGAGCGGAGGTGAGGTGATATTTGACAGTTGGTGCCCAAGGTCTAATGTGTGTTTATTTATCAGTCCATGACTAAGCTTCTCTCTTATAAAATGCCAGTGATATGACCAGAATATAATTTACATTGCTGGGATTTGTAAGATGGTGATTAATTTGAATATAAACACGCACTGCTCAGCGAACAGGTGACCGCCCGGGCCAGCACTAGACCCGTGACCGGACACATTACCTGTTGACTGATTAATCTGACCTGACGGCTTATGCCACCATCCCAACCGTGACTACCATCCATAGCAACAGTCCCATGGGGTTGGTGGGTTCCTCTGACCGCATAATCTGACCCATATATATATTTTCGGCCCGAGGAAGTAGTTGCCCCGGCCCCTGCACTCTAGGACGGCCCTGTAAACACGCTATAATTTGCACTAGACAACAATTTTAGTACCGTTATCATTTAGTACAAATATACTACATATTTGCACTTAATTCATTTATTTCTTTTATGTTTCTTTTAGTATGGTGTGTGCATGTAAATGAATGAAAATCAATGAAGAAATTTATGTAAATCTACCCAAAAATACAGTTGAAAAACTTTACATTACAGTATAAATGTACTACTGACAGTACACTAATGTACTAAAATTTTTATCTCTTGTGCAAAATATATTACATTTATATTCAAATTATTCACTGTCTTGCAAGGATTCCAGCAATGCAAATTATATTCTCCTAACTTTAGTTTGTGATATTATATAAGATAAAAACTTAAAGCCTACTGTATAACCACCAATCCCTGTGGGAGGAGGGTGACGGTAATGTTTGACAGTAGCGCGAATATTTAGTTTATTTGTCCTTTAGATTGATTTTTTGTTTTTTACCAAATTTCAGAAGTGACCGTATAATTTACTTGTGGAATTCTTATATGATAGTGATTAATTTGAATGTAAACATGCAATAGTTTGCACTAGACTTAAATTTTAGAATTCATTTTGTACATTATTTTGATTACATGGCAGCTTTTAAATTAGGACAGTATGCAAATGAGTTTCAATAAATGAATATTACATATATCGAGCCCAAAATACTAGTTGAAAACTTATGTAGACAGAGCTTGATGGCTAAATTTTAGAATGACCTTAATAATAAAAATGCACAATATTAAAGACAATTTTCTTGATATTTACTCCACTAGAAACGAATGTAAACATAGAACAGATTACTGAATTGGCAGACTCGCATAGCTGATTCTCACAACAAAACGTGATGTTAAGAAAGATTTCGTGAATCAAATTTTTGTTCGTTAACAGATCTAGTTTGAGAATTAGGAGAAGGAAAATGAAGAAGAGTGAAGAGGAGATTCTTTAGCGTAAGAATGGATAGAATTAGTTGTAAGAAGTAAATCATTGAAAAAAGAAGAAGAGAGTAGGTGAAAGAACAGAACTGTGACACCACAATTGGTTCTCAAGGAAGAATTTAGAGAACACATTGGGGAGAAACCATAGAGGGAAGTTTATAAAGCATAGACTTGTGCCATTCCCCACAACCCTGGAAAATGTCGAGGCCATGACGAAAGTTTCCCCATAATCACTAAGAGAGGATGACCAAAGATGGGTGTAGAAGACAGATCACCAGTAGATCTCGCCCAAAGCCATACTGGTGATCTGACAAAAGAGAATGGCGTTCAAGGTGACGGAGAAAATGAGAGTTTAAGATAGTTTCAAAAATCTTTAAAAAGGGATGAAGTTAGGGCAATGGGGTGATAGAGGGATTGGAATGGTCACCCTTCTCCGGGATGGGCTGAACCAAGGCATGCTTCCAAGAAGAAGGAAAAGTTTGGGTTTTGAGGCAGAGGCGAAAGAGGCGAGCAAGCACAAGGGCCAGAGTTTCAGCACACTCCCTCAGAACACGAGGGGGTATTCCGTCCTGTCCATGCACTTTACTCACATCCAACCTGGATAACACACCGGCAACCCTACGAGTGGAGATTATAGCAAAGTGCATAGGTTCAGTAGAAGGATCAGGGCTAGGAGGAATAGAGTTGAAATCATCTAAGGTGGAGTTAGAGGAGAATAAGGTGCCAAAGAGATTGGCTTTATCAGGGGGAGAGTTGGCTGTAGAGTTATCAGGTCGGAAGAGAGGAAGAAAAGAAGGAGTGTAGAAGTTATTACAGATATTTTTGGTTAAGGACCAGAAGGATTTACTAAAAGAAGATTTAGTCGGGTCAGCAGTCTTTTTTATTATCGAAAATTCTGCTTGGCCCTATGAAGAATAACCTTACAACGATTCCCAGAAGTAATGAAAGAGGAGTGGGTAATAGGAGAAGGAGATAGTTTCATAACTTAAACGCCCTATCACTCACCCTACATACAAGAGAACAGGAGCGATTAAACCATGATTGTAAAGTGACTTCAATGGAAGATAAACTATTTATCGTTGCAGTTTACACTACCTGACATATCTACTTATGATATTGCCCATTATTAGAAACACAGAAAAAAGTAAAAAAAAAGTGTTTTCCCATAAAATCATAAATTTATCCTAGATATTATTACTTTATTACTTTTTAAATGTTAAATGTGGATTCCTCACACTTTTTCATTAAAAAAAGGTAGTTAAAACTTTAATGTAAACATTTTCTTTTTTTAGTGACTTTTGGCACTTATTAGAATACCGCTGAAATTGGCCGACGCGGTGAAAGGGTTAAATATGGTAAAAACTTCCCGGTTAGGTATTTTCCCGGACCCCCCAGTTATTAATTTTTTTTTATCAATACCCAATCATATCCCTGGTAATTTCATTATCTGTAGCAATACTGTAGCAACATGCATTACCATCTCTTGCAGGCTTAAGCTGATCTCTCATGTATTATGTTTTAAGTTGTGCACTTTGTATACTGTACATCAGGCATGGGCAACCTTTCCTCAGTCATGGGTCTCATTACAATTTACCGTATATCTCGGCTTATAAGACGGAATTTGAACATTAAAAAAATCTGCCCAAAGTTAGGGGGTCGTTTTCATCACCAAGTATAAAATTCTTACCTCTTAAATATTGTGGTTTAGTGTGTCAAGAGTGGTGATGGAAACACGTAAGCCACTCACAAGGTCTTACCACTAATTATTTTATACTGAAACTTACGTTTGGCAAGCTGGATTCAAATTAAGATTAACGGTATTTTAAAATAATAAAATGTATTATAAACCTGTCTAACATACCGTAGAAGACATTATACCCTATAATAAACACAGCTATCATCACACACCCTCCCCATGCCCCCATTTGCCAGTGAGGAGACAAGAAAGGAAAGTGACCGCGAGATTGGGCTATTTTTAGCCGTGGAGGTGGTCAGTATTGCATATCGGTATATTTACTGATAATAATACTTATCTCCTATAAATAATTAATTTAAAATTTATTTTTTACAAGGAATATTCAGTAAATGACTGCATTAATTCTGAAACTACCCAAGTTAAATACAGACGCTTATGACGTCACTAGTGTTTACACAACACCAGCTGGTAACATTTGATGCCATTACTTGAAGTGAATTGGCCTATTTAGTAACTAACCATAAATAAATACAAAAAGTAAAAAAAGATCAAAAGTGAGAAATAATATACTGTATGTATAGTTGTGTTGTCAGTTAGAGGAACAATTCAAACTGCAATTGTGTGTAAATGAGGCAGAAAGTCAGGTCAGCGCTGAACCTGGGACTTGGTCACAATTTTCGTGATGCCAGCAACAGGTCCACCATTAGACAACACATTATGCTTCAATATCTTCCCAGGCGGTAGTATCACCTGTTTGGTAGCTGCCTACTAGCTACACAATTTTTAGTAATATTACTTTGATACATGATAAATTAGACAATGAAAATAAACATCAAATTTAATTACCAAGACGCTTCCCATTGCCAGCTGTAAGAGGGAGATGGGCTATTTTATCCCGTCTTTGTGTCTGAAGTGGCCAGTAATACCATATATTTACTGATCATAATACTTATCTCCTATAAATAATTTAAAATTTATTTTTACATAGAATATTCAGTAAATGACTTTTAAATAAATAAACAAATAATTCGGTAAATCTATTTCAAGTAAATGGAAAATAAGCAAACAAATGTTATTTACCACCACCCTTCCTCTGGCTCAGGGTGATGGAGGATAAGAAAGCTATTTATAGCCCGTTTTGTCTTGAAGTGACCAGTACCCTAATGCACCATAAATAATTCATTTAACATTTATTTTTTGTAATATTATTATTTTGTATATATATATATATATATATATATATATATATATATATATATATATATATATATATATATATACACATACATATATACATACATACATACATACTGTACATACATATACTGTACATACATACATACATACTGTACATACATACATACATACATATATATATATATATATATATATATATATATATATATATATATATATATATATATATATATATATATATATATGTATGTATATGTATATATATATATATATATATATATATATATATATATATATATATATATATATATATATATATATATATATATATATATATATATATATATATATATATATATATATATATATATATATATATATCTCAAGCAAATGGAAAAATTTTACTCACAAGACATTAGGTCTCAAATGTGCAAAATAGCAGACTCTTCAGTAGTCACTAGTGTTTACACTACACCAGTAAGGATTTGATGACATTACTTGAAGTGAATTGGCCTTATTTTAAAAAACCAAGGATGGTTGGTAAAGGACTACTGAGTCAGGGCACATTTGGGGTACTGGTCTGAGAGCTCAAAAGCTACTTTTTAAATGGAAATTGGCCGTCTTATGCACCCCCGACGGCCTATAGGCCGAGACGGCATGTCCATGGCCAACAGTTTATCGTCACGACGAGGGGCAGATATAGGAAGCTGTGGGTGGGGGAACATGGTGGGCACAGCGAGCCCACTCAGCTGGGGCACTCTGTAAGCCCCCAGGAATTTTTTTTAATTCTAACCAATATTATGGGCATTTTGAGGTCAGTAGTGATTACTCTTTATTAAACAAAAATGCCTAAGTACAATACTGTTTTACAGAAAGAGTATTGGAATTTTTGGAAGAATGGGGCAGTCTAGGTCTTCAGGACCCCCTTGGATCTGCCCCTGTATGTCCACCTTATGATATTTTCAGTTTACAATCCCATTTTTTTCCATTTATGAAACAAAGGCATTGTAATAATTTTTTTAAGTAAAATGTTAATATTTCTTGGCATTTAACAACAGTAATATTTAATTATTTAATGTTTCTAAGCATGATTCAACTATAACTAGTATGTTAATTAAAAATAGCCCAACCTTGAATGTAAATGGAAGTGTTTACTGCATTCCATGTAGCAAATGTAATGGAAATTATGTAGGTCAGTCTGGGAAAGCATTACAACTTCGAATAAAACAGCACAGATGTTCCACATGTGGAGGGCTACATCTAGTGCAGGAGGGGTGGTAGTAGCGTCTTTCCAGCATTGGCGCTTGTCTGCCTTGGTTTGCAGTCGGGCTAACTCAAAAGTATTGACACCTTGTGTGGTGCTCCTCCAAGTGTTAAAGTGTGGAGTAATCATCTCCCAAGTGAGGCGGTTGATTTGGCACTTTTTTTTTTATTTTTATTTATTTTTTTTTTTACAGGGATTAGTTCCCCCGGGCACAGGTCACTGACCCGCATCAGGGCCTGGGGGCGAAAATGTAATACAATAATAATAATAATTTTATATATAAGCTTTGGGTAGAGCTCCCTTTTAACTTGGCTTATATATAAATAAGTTAAGGGGTTAAGTTACAAACTCAAAATAGTCTTTTCTCCATTTATTGATAAACTCAAAAGGTCACAGGCTATTAGTAAAAGCACTGTAATTAACGCTGTAAGCTGTGAGTGTTACTTAAGGACAGGGCTCAGCTGGGCTGAGTTAAGTCACCTGTCCGATTCTCGTGGGAGTCAAGTGTGAACTGCCATCCTGAGGTTGGTGAGGGTAGGTCCCTGTGAAGAGGGAGGCCTCTGAAATATAATCCGGGCTAACCTTACATTCTTAAGGTCGGCTTACTGATAAAGGAATTTCCCCTCACGTGAACTGCACATGGCACCTCACAGCTTATGGAAGATTACAGTGGGGTGATTGGATTATATAAACTAAATGTATTAACCCAAATTTATATAATTGTTATTGCCATGAGACAAGGGCTTATACAAATAAAGAGCTATAAATAAATACAAAAATTAAAAAAAAATCAAGAGTGAGAAATGATATATGTATGTTGTGTTGTGAAAGTAAGAGAAACAACTGAGACCCTGCAATTGTGTGTAAATGAGGCCCAAAGTCAGATGAGCAACCTGGGACTTGGTCAAAATTTTTGTGATGCCATATGGCAGCAGGGTCTACCATTGCCCTCTTCGAAACGTAACCTTCATGTAAGATGCGACACGACTGGTTTTACCAGCCTCATATAATGTCCTCACATAACATATTCCAATCCTTATTTTGTGTGTGTTCATATTTAAACTTTCCTTCATGTTTAATGTCCAAGACTTTGTTTTGCCCGTACAGTACTCGCTAGCTCTCGGTGGCACACTGCCCGCAAGCACATGAGGCAATGTGGCTGGAGCTTTTGGTGACAATTGTTGAGTGGGAATGCCCAAAACTCATTTATATTGTCTTTCCATGGTTTTTTAATGTGCAAGAGATGAAGTTAATGAGAATGGATACCCCAAACCTTTTCTCATTAGAAGGAATAGAAAAAGTTGGAAAAAGACTATAGGGTGTAGAGGCCACTCATACCTCACTGGTAAAGAACCAGCCCACCACACTACCTGCTATCTGATATTTCTTGCAGCCTCTTACTTCAACACTAGATAATAAAGTTGGGTGGTCTTTCGATGCAAATTATGTCGCTAAGCGCTCCCGTACTGGCACAACCCCTCCTGCTCAGCAGTATATCACACTGAGAGCACACCTCCCATAAGCAGAAATGTTGGAACAATTGACCAGCACCATCAACCATCTAAGTTCCTCCCACTAGCCTCGTGGGCTGGCAGATGCATCTCTAAGGGTGCACTTTGGGTCTGGATCGCTGTACCCAATGTTTAATAAAATGGACAAATTGTTCTTGTTTTTGGCCCAAAAGATTGATAGGGGGTGAGATTGTAAGTGATGATATTTTTGTTGAAAGACTACGAGGGGTTGAGATTTTTTACAATGGCCATGAGTACTAGAGGGTTAATTTAAAACCAAAATTGAAGGTTGTGTGCACTGCTAGTCACAGACAAAAGGGTGCATTTTGGCATCTGCTCAAAACAGTATTTCCATGTGAACATTTTTCCTTAAAGTTTCAGGGATGGAATTTTTTTTTGAGTTTTTCCCTGCATGTTTGAGAATGTATTTAAAAGATTGTCAACAGCTTCTGGGGGGGAGGCAGGGGTGGATCCAGGAATATCAAGGGGGGGGTCTAAGAAGTTGTGGGTGGTGGAACATGGCAAGCGTAGCGAGCCCACCCAGCTGGGGGGTTTTGGGCGGGCGCTGTAAGCCTCCCCAGAATATTTTTTTAAATCTGACCAATATCATGGTCATTTTGAAGCCATGCGCACTTGATATTAGGAGATATTCTGAAGTCAATAGTAAGCACTTTTTACTATATGGGTACTGTACAAAAATGCCTGAGTACAATACTGCATTAAAGAAAAAGTATTGGATGGTCCCCACCCCCCAGGAAACACCCCCCCCCCCTCCCCTTCCCAAATCTGCCCTTGGTTGGCACAACAAAACCCCATCCATATGCAAGCACATTGCCACCTACATACATGAAGGCATGAGTGTAAGAAAATATTATTTGGCCCTGACCGTGAACATAATGTTACTGGATTTTGGGATCACTATGTCATATAAGAATATACTGAGGGTATGAACTCAGAGAGAATCTTGGCTACATCTAATGCCCGTATTATTAAACAACATCTTCCCTTGAAGAGGGTCATCATGTTTCAACCCGAGTTTTAAATTAAATGAGTCCTTAGGGACACCGCAGTACAGTACTTAATGGGGTGTTGTGGGGGTAAAATTAACTAATTCTAATAATATAAATTAATTTTATTGGAATTAGTTAATCTTACCGCCACACCACCCCATTAAGTACTGTACTGCGGTGTCCCTCAGGACTCATTTAGTTTAAAACTCGGGTTGAAACGTGATGACCCTCTTCAAGGGAAGATGTTGTTTAATAATACGGGCGTCAAACACCCAACATGTGCAAGTGCTTCCTAAGCCACCTGAGTCATCCAGCTTGACACAACTTGTGTATAGCATCTTTGGAAGATTCATGCAAATTTGGCAAGCATTAACCACATGTAATATACCTTGGGATTTCAGTAGTGGGTGGGAAAAGTCACCCAGATATGAAGCTCATATTGCCTGTCTGGTGGAAATATTTTGATTTCTACTTCTTAACTCGATCAGTTGTGAGTGAGCATTTCTTGTCAAAGGAGGATCACAGAAACTCGTAGCAGCAGTAAGACTGTCAGAGCTCTTAGCTTGCTCTGGATATCCACAACATAGGCCAGAATTGACCCTCATGTTTCTGTGGACGTTACAAGTAGAAAAAGAGAACTGTCATAGTACATGTGAAAGCCATAAGAGTACTGTGTGTGTATAAATCATAAGAGACACTGTGTGTGTAAACCATAAGAGACACTGTGTGTATAAACCATAAGAGATAGTGTGTGTATAAACCATTAGAGACACTGTGTGTGTATAAACCATAAGAGACACTGTGTGTATAAACCATAAGAGACACTGTGTGTGTATAAACCATAAGAGACACTATGTGTATACAGTGGTCCCTCGGTTAACGAACTCAATCCGTTCCAGCAGGTTGTTCGTTAACCGAAACCATTGTTTCAATGGGTTTTTGGGTAATTGGTTCCAGCTCACCGAAAATTGCCTAAATTTAACAAAAATGGTAGAAAAGTTCACTTACTTTGAGGTGTGTATGTAGAAGGC
This sequence comes from Homarus americanus, assembly GCF_018991925.1. Taxonomy (NCBI): domain Eukaryota; kingdom Metazoa; phylum Arthropoda; class Malacostraca; order Decapoda; family Nephropidae; genus Homarus; species Homarus americanus. The sequence continues at coordinate 94,118 of NW_024720773.1, read as the reverse complement.
TCCTGGATGATGATGATGATGATGATGTGCATTTGAAGTGGGAGGTGGAGGAGGAGAAGGGAGAAGAGAAGGCATTGGGGTGGAAGAGAAGTCACCCCATGGCACCAATTTACCCATAAAATTTTAGTTCTCTTGGTGTATTTCAAGATTATTTTCTTTAAATCAACACTGCACTGCACTATATATTGTCAATATGTAAAATAAATTTCAAAATGACCAATAATTTGCTTGGAAACACAGAAAAAAAGCCTTTAGTTGAAGAAGTCTCAAGCAAGATGTTACCTCCAGTGAAAACAGAGAGAGACTAATGCCTGTTTGCTGTGTTAAGAGGCTGGATGCCGCGCATTAAACTAGTCACTTTACCTTCAATTATGTTCAATAATTGTTAAAATGACTAAAAAATTGAATATTAAACTTTTAAAATTATTGAATAGTATAAACTTCTTGATATTTACTAAAATAGTAAGGAATTTAAGCCCTAGAACCGATTAATATATTGGCGGACTGATACTAAAGCTGGTTGCCCGGCTAGTGCAAGCGAAAACATGTTGAGGTCGGTTCGTAAGAAATTCGTTAACCGAATTTTTGTTCGTTAACCGAATTGAAGATTCTTATGGAAGGCAGTTCGTTAACCGAAATTTCGTTAACCGAGGGATCACTGTATTAGTACTTACTCCGACAGTGTATGTATAAAACATAAATTATTTTACATTTTGTTAAAAATTACTGTAGTTTAGTAGTTAGGAGTTTGGTGTGTTAACATTTTAGCCCAACAGATAGAGTAGTGATGGAGCAGAGGGAAGTGAATCACCTTTGGCTAAGTACTGTATTGTACAACCATGCTGCACTTAAGGCCATTTATTACATTAGTGTTTGTGTAGGGAAGATGCTGTATAACTTGAGGGAGGCTTATCACAAACAGTAGTTTCACTTACATTGTTTCCATGAAAAAGTTCATTTATCATATTTCTTATTTTTAATTTATTATTATTATTAATATATTTTTTTTTCAGGTTGTAATTGGTGGACGCAACAAATACATGATAAATGGCACAACAGTTCAGAACAGCAGAGTTCAAGATTTCTTCAGGTCAGTGCAGCTCAACGTCAACAACCCTCACTTCCTCATCATGCAGGGACGCATAACAAAGGTCCTTAACATGAAGCCCCCAGAGGTGTGTACTGGTTTAATACATACTGTACTGGTTTAATACATACTGTACTGTATACTGTACTGGTTTAATACATACTGTACTGTATACTGTAGTGGTTTAATACATACTATACTGTATACTGTACTGGTTTAATACATACTGTACTGTATACTGTACTGGTTTAATACATACTGTACTGTATACTGTACTGGTTTAATACATACTGTACTGTATACTGTAGTGGTTTAATACATACTGTACTGTATACTGTAGTGGTTTAATACATACTGTACTGTATACTGTAGTGGTTTAATACATACTGTACTGTATACTGTAGTGGTTTAATACATACTGTACTGTATACTGTAGTGGTTTAATACATACTGTACTGTATACTGTAGTGGTTTAATACATACTGTACTGTATACTGTAGTGGTTTAATACATACTGTAGTGGTTTAATACATACTGTACTGTATACTGTAGTGGTTTAATACATACTGTACTGTATACTGTAGTGGTTTAATACATACTGTAGTGGTTTAATACATACTATACTGTATACTGTAGTGGTTTAATACATACTGTACTGTATACTGTACTGGTTTAATACATACTGTACTGTATACTGTAGTGGTTTAATACATACTGTACTGTATACTGTAGTGGTTTAATACATACTGTACTGTATACTGTAGTGGTTTAATACATACTGTACTGTATACTGTACTGGTTTAATGCATACTGTACTGTATACTGTAGTGGTTTAATACATACTGTACTGTATACTGTACTGGTTTAATACATACTGTACTGTATACTGTACTGGTTTAATACATACTGCACTGTATACTGTACTGGTTTAATACATACTGCACTGTATACTGTACTGGTTTAATACATACTGTACTGGTTTAATACATACTTTACTGTATACTGTAGTGGTTTAATACATACTGTACTGTATACTGTAGTGGTTTAATACATACTGTACTGTATACTGTACTGGTTTAATACATACTGTACTGTATACTGTACTGGTTTAATATATACTGTACTGTATACTGTACTGGTTTAATGCATACTGTACTGTATACTGTAGTGGTTAAATACATACTGTACTGTATACTGTAGTGGTTTAATACATACTGTACTGTATACTGTACTGGTTTAATACATACTGCACTGTATACTGTACTGGTTTAATACATACTGCACTTTATACTGTACTGGTTTAATACATACTGTACTGTATACTGTATATTTAGTTTAATACATGTACTGCACTGTATACTGTGCTAGTTTAATACATACTGTGCTGTATACTGTGCTAGTTTAATACGCATGCACATGCACAGCCCATGTATGCTGGTTTAATGCATACTGTGCCATACATGCAGCCCTTTCAGTTTAATACATGCTGTACTACATATGCTGTAGTGGTTTTAATACATACTGTACACTGTATACTGTACTGGTTTAATACATACTGTACTGTATACTGTAGTGGTTTAATACATACTGTACTGTATACTGTACTGGTTTAATACATACTGCACTGTATACTGTACTGGTTTAATACATACTATACTGTATACTGTACTGGTTTAATACATACTATACTGTATACTGTAGTGGTTTAATACATACTGTACTGTATACTGTACTGGTTTAATACATACTGTACTGTATACTGTAGTGGTTTAATACATACTGTACTGTATACTGTACTGGTTTATTACATACTGTACTGTATACTGTAGTGGTTTAATACATACTGTACTGTATACTGTACTGGTTTAATACATACTGAACTGTATACTGTACTGGTTTAATACATACTATACTGTATACTGTACTGGTTTAATACATACTATACTGTATACTGTACTGGTTTAATTCATACTGCACTGTATACTGTACTGGTTTAATACATACTGTACTTTGGTTTTAATACATGCTGTGCTGTATGTACTAATTTAATACATGCTACTATTACTGTATGCTGTGCTGGTTTAATGCATACTGTACTGGCCCATACTGGTAATTTATACATACTGTATACATACTGTACTGTATACTGTAGTGGTTTAATACATACTGTACTGTATACTGTACTGGTTTAATACATACTGTACTGTATACTGTAGTGGTTTAATACATACTGTACTGGTTTAATACATACTGCACTGTATACTGTACTGGTTTAATACATACTGCACTGTATACTGTACTGGTTTAATACATACTGTACTGTATACTGTACTGGTTTAATACATACTGCACTGTATACTGTACTGGTTTAATACATACTTTACTGTATACTGTAGTGGTTTAATACATACTGTACTGTATACTGTAGTGGTTTAATTCGTACTGCACTGTATACTGTACTGGTTTAATACATACTTTACTGTATACTGTAGTGGTTTAATACATACTGTACTGTATACTGTACTGGTTTAATACATACTTTACTGTATACTGTAGTGGTTTAATACATACTGTACTGTATACTGTAGTGGTTTAATACATACTGTACTGTATACTGTACTGGTTTAATACATACTGCACTGTATACTGTACTGGTTTAATACATACTGCACTGTATACTGTACTGGTTTAATACATACTGTACTGTATACTGTACTGGTTTAATACATACTTTACTGTATACTGTACTGGTTTAATACATACTGTACTGTATACTGTAGTGGTTTAATACATACTGTACTGTATACTTTACTGGTTTAATATATACTGTACTGGTTTAATACATAATGAACTGTATACTGTAGTGGTTTAATACATACTGTACTGTATACTGTACTGGTTTAATACATACTGTACTGTATACTGTACTGGTTTAATACATACTGTACTGTATACTGTAGTGGTTTAATACATACTGTACTGTATACTGTAGTGGTTTAATACATACTGCACTGTATACTGTACTGGTTTAATACAAACTGTACTGTATACTGTAGTGGTTTAATACATACTGTACTGTATACTGTACTGGTTTAATACATACTGTACTGTATACTGTACTGGTTTAATACATACTGTACTATATACTGTAGTGGTTTAATACATACTGTATATTAATACAGTATTGGTTTTATGCATACTGTATACACAATACCTTTCCATAAATTTGATAATGTATTAAATATTTTGAATATGATGTACAGTACAGTAGACTCGCAACTTACGCTGTTTCAACTACTGCATATGTGGATTACCCCTGGGGTTAGGTTACAATTTCCAAGGACAAGCTCCAAATTTTCAAAATGGGTCGCAAGCCCGCCAAACGCACCAACCTGCCATCCCACCTGGCCACCTCTGTCTGTCTGCAGTTGTCGTGGCGTGCCATATTTTTCGGCTTGGAAGACTCACCCTAGGGGGCGAAAATTTAATAATAATAATAATAAAGAACCATAAAGAAAGACAAAAATGAAAAAAAAAATCAAGAGTTGAGAAACAATATATGTATGTTGTGTTGTCAAAGTAGGAGAAACAATTGAGACCCTGTAATTGTGTGTAAATGAGACAAAAAGTCAGATCAGCAACCTTGAACTTGGTCACAATTTTTGTGATGCCATATGGCAGCAGGGTCTACCAATATTTTCCCAGGCAGTAGTACCTGCCTGTTTGGTAGCTGCCTACTACCGACACCAGTGAACCGTTGCCCTTTTGGCACAAGTTGTGTACTTCCTGTCACTAACCCTGATGGCACCTTCACTATAGTTCTCACTGTTGACCTATTAACGTGAAAATGTCTGCGCGTGGAAGTTACTGTTATCTTCTGTGCAAGTTAGTCAAATAGTTAATTTTTGTTCAAGCTCTGAATGCGACGTCAGCAAATGCTAGCTACCCTCTGAGGCCATATTTTAAGGCAGAAATTGAAAAAAAAAGTGTAGTGATATGTTGAGAGCAGCATCACAGGGGAGAGTTGACGTCCACACAGTAGTAGCTCAAACAGCTACCCTACTGAGAGCCACAGTGGGTGAGGGATCAGTGTCATCATGTACTCTGTACTCACCATCAAAGAGCTGTACCATTTATGATAAAGTTATTGAAGGTTTGGTTCTACAGGGTTAAAAGTCTCCATCCTGGCTATACCTAATACAGTCATGTGCCGGTTAACGTCCTAGATACATTCTTGGAAACGTGACGTTAACCGAAATGGACGTTGTCCGATCATCACATAAACTTTTTATTTATACTTACGTGTATGTGGAATACTATATTCGTACATATACACTTTTACTCTTAAATCACTACTGTAATGTGATACAGGTGATTAATTTTTATCTCTTGTGCAAAATACATGACGTTTATATTAAAATTATTCACTGTTTTACAAGGATTCCAGCAACGCCAAGCAGATGGGGGAGAGAGAGGGTGGGAGCGAGCGAGGGGGCATGGGGGGAGGGGAGGTAGTACGTTTGACAGTTGGCGCAGGCCCAGGTCTAATGCGTGTATATTTATCAGTTCTTAGGTGACTAAGCTTCTCTCTTATAAAAAGCCAGTGAAATGACCTGGGTGAATGTAATTAACATAGCTGGGATTCTTGTAACATACTGATTAATTTGAATATAAACATGCTATAATTTGCACTAGATAAAACAATTTTAGTTCCGTAATCAAATTAGTACATGTGCACTCCAGCTTTGCACTAAGGTCATTTATTTCTATTACGTTTCTTTTAGTATGGTGTGTGCATGTAAATGGATGAAAATAAATGAAGAAATCTATGTAAATCTACCCAAAAATACAGTTGAAAAACTTTTTTATAAAATATACTGCAGTACTGTACACTAATGTACAACAATTTTTATCTCTTGAACAAAATATATGACGTTTATATTCAAATTATTGGCTGTCTTGCAAGGATTTCAGCAATGCAAATTATATTATCCTAACTTTAGTCTGAGATATTATATAAAATAAACATAAAGAAATCACCAATCTTTTGTCTGGGAACACAGGGAGGGAGGTAGCCTGCCGAGCGTGAGGTGAGGTGACAGAGTGTCTTTATTTATTTGAGATAAGATTTGACAGTTGGCGCTGAAGGCCTGGGTGTTTATTTATCATTAGTTAAGAGTGACTAAGCTCTTCTCATAATTTGCCACCCAAACGACCTGAGTGAATATAACTTACATTGGAGGGATTCTTGTAAGATAGTAATTTATTTGAATACCTGTATAAACAAGCTATATTTGCAATAGACATAAAAATTTTAGTACTGTAATCATTTAGTACATGTACAATACAGGTTTGCACTTAGGTCCATTGTTACTGTACAATATTGACTAAATTCACTAGATAACGTACGCCTGGCCGCACAATCTATAAGAATACGCGATGCATACGTGACTGTGCCCTCTCTAGGTCCATTTAGGTTGGCTAGGTCCCATTATTTGAATGTTGGTTTTTTTTTTTCAATTTAAATTTTAATTGTTTATTCCTTGATAGAGGAAGCGGGATCCTAGTGCTGTCACTTGGTACCCCTGTACCATAACACCAGAAGCAACTGGCCAGTGTCACAAGTATATACAGTACAGTACAGTCATCCCTTGGTTATCGCGCCTAATTGGGCCCCGCCGATAACGAAAGTACAGAACCTATGGGGTTTATTCTAATTGATTCAGGCACCCAAGACCCAACCCCAAGTTTCCCATTTTATGACCATTTAGACCCACTAAATATATATACTGTATTATGGTAAATATCATAAACACACATAGGCATGGCTAGGTTTATTACAAAGCGATGAAAAGGGTACGCTTAATACTGTAGTCCACAAAACATGTAGCTATGCTTTTTTTATTTGGTCCCCCGTCATACAAGTCTGTTTTCTCTCACATCAGGACACCTGAGTCCTCCGTTTTCTCTCTTAATCTTAGAGTGCACCAGAAACTTTACTATTTTTAATAATGCCACAGAATTTGAAATTGCAACCCCAATTGCAACTGGGGTTGCAATTGTTGAGGCAACTAGATATGTCTGATTACAGCAAATGTGTTATTGCCAATTTGTAGGTGAAAGATTTTATCTTCAATAGATGTAGGTGAACATTTCATCCTTCACCACTGAAGGGTCAAGACGTACCTGGCACTCCTCTCGGAGCAGCCAGGTCAACTGTTAAGTTGGCCCATACCAACTCCCTCCCCTGAACCCTCCTCCCCACCGGAATATCAACAAGTTCTCGCCAGAAGTTACAATTTCATTTAGGAAAGGAATGGAACCAGTGTTAAACAGAGGTGAACAGTGGTGAACAGTGCATAAGTCAGTGAGAACAACTCAACAGTAACAGTCGTACCCAACTTAACCTTCACACAGTGAGGTCCCAGGTACCCAGTGATAACGGCCCGTGAGACCCAACAACAACCAGCGATGTGTTAATCTGTCTACGATAGGAAGGACTGGGACCACACCTCACTCATATAACACCATCTGTGAGGGAATTACTATACCACGTCAGGTCCCTCATAACACCATCTGTGAGGGAGTTACTACACCACGTGAGGCCCCTCATAACACCATCTGTGAGGAATTACTACACCACGTGAGGTCCCTCATAACACCATCTGTGAGGGAATTATACACCACGTGAGGCCCCTCATAACACCATCTGTGAGGGAATTACTATACCACATCAGGCCCCTCATAACACCATCTGTGAGGGAGTTACTACACCACAGGCCCCTCATAACACCATCTGTGAGGGAATTACTACACCACGTGCCCCTCATAACACCATCTGTGAGGGAATTACTACACCAGGCCCCTCATAACACCATGTGAGGCTGTAACACCATCTGTGAGGGAATTACTACACCACGTCAGGTCCCTCATAACACCATCTGTGAGGGAATTACTACACCACGTCAGGTCCCTCATAACACCATCTGTGAGGGAATTACTACACACGTGAGGACCTCATAACACCATCTGTGAGGTAATTACACACGTGAGGTCCCCCATAACACCATCTGTGAGGGAATTACTACACCACGTGGTCCCTCATAACACCATCTGCGAGGGAATTACTACACCACGCCAGGTCCTTCATAACACCATCTGTGAGGGAACTACTACACCACATGAGGTCCCTCCTAACACCATCTGTGAGGGAATTACTACACCACGTGAGGCCCCTCATAACACCATCTGTGAGGTAATTACACCACGTGAGGTCCCCCATAACACCATCTGTGAGGGAATTACTACACCACGTGGTCCCTCATAACACCATCTGCGAGGGAATTACTACACCACGCCAGGTCCCTCATAACACCATCTGAGGGAACTACTACACCACGTGAGTTCCTCCTAACACCATCTGGGAGGGAATTACTACACTACGAGTTTGCTGTTCAACACCTACATTAATCTGTATGTTCACTGTATGTTTCTTTACCTTTCTCTAATGAAGGCTTTTGTTAAACCACCAATGTATGTTATAAATCATTTATGTCCAATGTATATTTTCAGCCTTCGGGCTGCAGAACTTTTTCAATAAACCGTTAATTATTATTATTATTATTAAATGCTTAAAAAAAGCCTAAGTAAGGAAGCATATTCCTTTAACACATAATATCTGACCAGTATGGGGAGGATCATCGTGTCTCCGTCAGGGGGTCATGGAGTGGTGGTCCAGCAGGTGTCACGTTTTTTTTGGGGGGGTGGGGGTGGGGGGGGGGCACGGACGTATATACGATCGGACGTCATCCAGCGCATGACAGTAAACTTGATTAAGTAATATTCAAGATTATCTAAAGTAAAATTATAATGGAACTCAGTATATTTTTCTTCATTTATTCATAGAGTATTATTGTATATTTAAATCTGATGGGAATATGTAAACAAATATGTGAAAATTTTGTTAGCTTGTTATTTAAATCTTCCTTTGTGGAATTTGTGAGTTGAAATTAAATGTGGTTGCTGCTTCTCTCCTGGGTGAACATGACGAGCGACTTGTTGCATTTGCGTCTTGTTTTCTAAGACGAGTGAAATGTTTTGCAGATCCTTGCAATGATTGAGGAAGCCGCCGGTACTCGCATGTACGAGTCCAAGAAGCAGCAGGCCCAGAAGACTATTGAGAAGAAGGACGCTAAACTGAAGGAGATCAATGATGTATGTAGTTTTGTGTTGTGTTGTGTTCGAATGTATGTTGTTGGCTCAGGTCTTTAGTACAAGTTTTGTTATATTGTGTTGTTCCATATATGGGTGAGTGTCCATTATATCGAGGTTCATCACATGTGAAACCTCCATATAACAGACTAAATGGGAGTGTAGTCCACTATACCTGTCAGATTGATGTCCAGTAAATGTAGTAATTACTGCACAGGTTTAATATAGAGCTACAGAATGTTTGCTGTTTTAAAGTACTTCATTTCTCTCTGACAGATCCTTCAGGAGGAGATCACCCCCACACTGAGCAAGCTAAAAGAGGAAAGAACTATGTACCTGGAATTTCAAAAAGTGCAGCGTGAACTGGAACACCTCACCAAACTTTATATTGCATACAAGTTTTTGTCAGCACAGGTGAGTGTAGCTTAGCATTGGACAGTATGTTTATTGATATGGACTAGCTACTCTACACTACAGTATATTTACACACCATGTTAAAGCCATGAGTGAATTCTTTACTTCTAAGCTTAATAAAACGTCTATAAAAGGAATATTTATCATCGTTGTAGTGAGGATATAATTACAATAATGTAAATATAAACAACAGTACTGTAATAGGTTCACCATAGTTATCCTTAATGAGAATAAATTTATTATGGTAACATTAATCCAGGAAGTAATTGATAACTCCATCTGCTGTACTGAAGGAGTGACAGCAGCAGTCAGGTAAAGTTTTCATATGTCCATTGGTTAAACAAACCCATACATGATCTAGTCCTAGAGAGTTGCTGCCTTTATTGACAGCAAAAGAACATTCTTTTTGTGTGAAAGGAAAGATTTCTGCCACTGGTTGATGATGTATGGTAGTAAAAAGGGTTGACAACATAGGCTTGTGTGAGCTCAAGTGAGAATGGTTAGATGGATTTGTAATGTGACAAAGATGGGAAACCCGGTTCAGAAACTCCATAATGACTCCACCCTTGCTGAATTATAGAAAATTTCAAACTATGATTAATTGTATTTGACTGCCAGCAATGTGTTGTCTACAGATGGGACAGCAGATGCTATATGTATTTGCAAAATGTGTCAAAAATCAGTGAACTACAAGAACAAGCGCAGGACTTTGTTTATCAATATTTAGAGACTTTTAAGCACAGAACTGGACAACAGAGTACGCTTCTTCTTAACTTCATATACTTACAGGTTGTACCTCTCTAGTCCGGCATTCTGTGGTCAGGAAACTCCCGTGGTCCGGAACGATTTTAGTTTGCCCATGGAGAAAATTAATTTGAGTCTGATACTTTCGAAGTTTGGCAAAATTTTGCCTTATTTACCCTACTTTTTTGGCGAATTACTATCTGTAATAAAGCAACATCCTAATAAACCTATGAAAATAACACAGATAAAATTCAATAAAAACTTAAAACAACAAAGAAAAGTTATTATGTTCTACAGCTTCAGGTAGAGTTGAGCATACGTCATCCGAGTAAAAACACACACAACAACATTGGCTGTCCTTATGTTTTCAACTTTACCACCACTGGTGGGTAGAATTTTTGTTTTAAATTCAGAAACATTAATTACAACATAATATGAACAGTACCGTATATCTCGGCCTACAAGACGGAATTTGAAAAAAAAAAAAATCAGCCCAAAGTTAGGGGGTCGTCTTAAGCACCAGAGATAAAATTCTTACCTCTTAAATATTGCGGTTTAGCGTGTCAAGAGTGGTGATGGAAACATGGTAAACCACTGACAAGGTCCTACCACTAATTATTTTATACTGAAACTTACGTTTGGGAAGCTGGATTAAAATGAAGATTACCGGTATACATTAAAATAATAAAAATGTATTATAAACCAGTCTAACATACCGTAAAAGAACAATATACCCCGGTAATAAACACAGCTGCTATCATCACCTCCCCCTCCCCCATTTGCCAGTGACAAGAAAGGGAAAGTGACCTTGACTGTGACCGCCTGTGGCTATTTTTAGCCGTCCTTGTGTTCGGAGGTGGTCAGTAATGCATATCTGTTTATTTACTGATCATAATACTTATCTCCTATAAATAATTAATATAAAATTTATTTTTTTACAAAGAATATTCAGTAAATGACTGCGTTAATTCTTGAAACTACCGACAGTGGTAAATTTAGGATGAGAATGATTAACAGAAGTCACGTCATGGATTCGGAGTTTGGTCCTTAATGATCACCATAAATGTCTGGTCAACTTCACCTTCCAGGTATAATGGTAGCCTCCCTTTTTCGCGAAACAAGTATATAAATTAAAGAAAATAGTTGCAGTGTGTTTAATGTATTACAGTATATTATAAATAAATAAATAAACAAATAAATCGGCAAATCTATTTCAAGTAAATGGAAATATTTTACTCACACCAACATTAGTTCCAGTTAAATAACTGGCGCTTAAGTGAGTCATTGGTGTACACCAGCCGGTAAAATTTGATTCCAATACTTGAAGTAAATTGGCATTATTTTAAATAACCAACCATAAATAAATGGAAAAAAGATCAAAGGTGAGAAACATTATATTGTATGTATGTTGTGTTGTCAAAGGAAGAGAAACAATTGAAACTCTGCAATTGTGTGTAAATGAGGCAGAAAGATAAATCAGCAACCTAAGACTTGGTCACAATTTTCATGATGCCATATGGAAGTAGGGTCTACCATTAGACAATACTGTACATTATGCTTCCAATATCTTCCCAGGCAGTAGAATCTCCTTGTTTGGTAGCTGCCTAAAACTTTTAGTAATATTACTTTGATATAACATGATAAATTAGACAAACAATGAAAATAAACAAACAAAAGTTATTTACCAAAACCTACTCTCTCAGAACAGAGGGTAACAGATGGAGAGGAGTTAAGGAGGCTATTTATAGCCTGTCTTTGTGTAGGAAGTCGACCACATTAGTAATAATTCATTTAAAATTTATATTTTTTGCATAGAATATTCAGTCCATGACTGCGATTATAAAATATTGTGAATATATATATATATATATATATATATATATATATATATATATATATATATATATATATATATATATATATATATATATATATATATATATATATATATATATATATATATACATATATATATATACACACACACACACACACACACACACACACACACACACACACACACACACACAGTATTACTCACGCCTAACAGCGGTTTCACTTAGCGGGTTTATCATATCTGTGATTGCCTCGCCAGAAATGAACTTTCACTTAACACGAATTTTTTTCATCATATACGCGGTGAGTGTCGGCTCGAGCGCTATTTTAGATGCCCCATGGCGCCACCCGCCCGCCTGCCTGCCTGCCTCCCTCCTCCTCCCTCCACGCTTGGGCAAGCGGTAGGTTGCGCAGTGTGTGTCTTTGTTGCGTTATCACTGGCGTCATATGGCGTATCGGACTGTGATTGGCCATGTCCCTACCCTCCTCTGCTGCTAGCGCCAGGTGGCTTAAAGTATTATGGCGTGACCACCCCGGGGAGGAGGAGGCGATGCTTGACCTGGCAGCGGCAGTTTCATCCCTCAGGCACACCGTGCTTGGCGCGCATCCATTGTTCATTAAAATAGCTTCCATGATTCACCACAGCCACCAGAGAGACCTTTCCTTACACCTGCTTGGCGGCACTAAGCCAAAGAAGACACGACGTTCCTTAAACTCTGAGGTGAAGTACCAAATTGTTCAAGATTTGGAGAAAGGAACACGGCAAGTTGATCTCGCTGGCGCCAGCTTGTCAGCGTCGAATCTCTACGATTAAATGCGATCAAGAGAAGGATGCAGCCAGATCAAAGAGCACATGAAAATCACAAAGTCTGCAGGTGCTTCATCTATCTGGTATTGCCCAGAACAGGGTGCTGGCAAAAGTGAAAAATTGCTGGTGAGATTTATTTAGTTAGGTCGAGGCGCTGACATAACATGGCCGGTGAACAGCTCAGTGCAGGAATGCACTGCAGTGAGTTATACGCAGCAGTGTCACGTAAGCACAGAATTGCAGGCTAACCCTTCAATGCTTCCTCTACAGTTTGTGCATGGGTTTAAGAAGAGGAACAAGATCACCAACATCAACATTGGTGGTGAGGAAGCGAGTGCTGACCGTTATTGGCGGCTAGAATTTTCCTCCGTTCTTCACGTGAGATTATGGAGGGAAGGACAGTACACCGGCGACCAATTATTTAACATGGACGAATCTGGTCTTTTCTGGAAAAAGTTACCTTCCAAGACCTTAGTTGTGGTCTGCCAGCAAGGTAAGGGTCGGAGGATTGCAGAAGGAGCATCACCGTCCTGTTTACCACCAATGCCTCGGTACCTGTAAACCAAAGTTATCGGTGATTCACACAGCCATAAACCGCACGCCTACAAGAATATGGACATGAACAAGCTTAATGTCCACTGGCTAACACTGCATTAAGGCGTGGATGTCCTCTTCTCTGTCCACTCTTCTGGTTTGACAACTGTTTTGTTCCCAAGCATTGAAGAAATTCTGCGAGAGCAACAGAGATGTTTCATTCAATATTTTGTTGCTCCTTGACAACGCTTACCTGGACACTCGCCCCCTACTTATGGATCGTCACCCCAATGTAAAAGTGGTCTTCCTTCACCTCCCAACACTACGTCATTAATCCAGCCCATGGACTGAGGGAGTTGATCTGCAATGTGAAAGCTGCGTACTCTGCAAAAGAAGTTCAAGCTCCTGAGCGACTCTACCAACACCAAGGATGAGTTAAGTAAGCTGGGTGACTTGCAGACAGCGAGCAAAAGCGACGAGGACAAAGGAACAGAGGCGGTGACTCAAGAATTCGTCAAACAATTTTTGGAAGAAGTTTAGCGTTAAACAAGCTGTAGACTTCTTGGTGGAGGCATGGGATCTGCTGACTATTATACGATTCGTCACGCATGGAGACGTGTTGCCAATACCAGGTGAGAGGAGGTGAACCTGTGACTGGTGAGGTTCAGACTGTTGCAGTAGCAGTGAACCTTGCCAGAGAAGCTGCGCTCAATGCCACAGCTGAAGGCTTCTCCGAGACCACCAACGAAGACATCCTGGAGGTGATCAGAGATCCTGAAGTGACTGCCGGCGAGATGTTGGAAGAAAGAACACGCCAGTGAGGAGGAAAGAGGTGCGTCATTCTCCGAAGAACCTAGTTTAGAATCATAGTGATATTAAAAAGTGTGCCATAGAGTATGCAGAAAAAATTAAGTCCGTCCTTTCCCGCGACAATGGCGATGACCGCTATGAAGTCTTCCACACCCGGCTGGTGCAGGCTATGGAGCCGTACATCACGGTATGTGACAACATAAACACCAGCCGTCAAAAAAGCATAACTTGAGTTCTTAGCCATAACCCCACCACAGCCAGCCCAAGCCAGTGATAGTGACAGTGAAGTTGACTTTGAGGATTTGTCAGGAAGCCCTGACAACTGTAAATGACAGTGATGGTGATTCACCTAGTAATGGTGATGATTCACCACGAGGGCCAATAATCTGCCCTCTGCCTCAGACCAGCCTCCATCCCGTATGCGACCATCTCAATGTCTTCTACTACGTAAAGTGTTCCACCTAACTTTTAGTTTCTCTAACGTAACCTTCATTTTCCTATGTTAACCTTTGTTTTCCTAACTTGTCTCTTCTATATTGCTTGTTTGTTCATACCATCATAAACTTAGATAAAATTTTTACTACAACATGGTTATGTCGTCAAAGTGGAGTTTGAAATTCGGGCTGGTTTTCATGGAATTAATCCCACATATGTTCTGTTGTTCATAGCAGCAGTTTCACTTAACACGGGACCCTCTGGGTTCCAATTGACAGCGTTAAGTGGGGAAGTACTAACTGTGTATATATATATATATATATATATATATATATATATATATATATATATATATATATATATATATATATATAACAACTAATATATATGTAATATGCCTGGATCTGCGGCGCCTGTAATGTGTATGTGTAATAATATATGTAATAATAATATGTATGTATGTATGTATATATATATAATATGTATGTAATATGTAATATGTATAATAATATGTGTAATAATGTATGTATATATGTATGTATGTATGTAATATGTAATGTAATAATAATATGTATGTATGGCAATATTATGTAATAATAATAATAACAACAATAATGTAACTATAATAATAATATATTAATAATGTAATAACTAATATTAATAATAATATGTGTATGTATGTAGCCAATAATAATAATATAATAATAATAATAATAATAATATGTATGTGTAATAATATATGTAATATGTATATGTATGTAATATGTAATAATAATATATGTAATATGTATGTAATATGTATAATATAGCCAATAATATGTAATATATATATATGTAATATCTCTCTCACCTATATATATATGTATATATGTATATATAACATATATATATATATATATATATATATATATATATATATATATATATATATCTGCTATGCTATATATAACTATATATATATATATATATATATATATATATATATATATATATATATATATATATATATATATATATATATAGATATATGTGATCTAGATATATACTAGTAATCCTAAGGAAAGAAGAAAACTTGCAGGGATTCCCAAAAGCGCTTTCGTGTAATTCACATCTTCAGGGGTGAGTACAGACTAGAGAGAGTAATACAAATCAAGGTGTATATATATACAGAGGAGGTGAGACCAGGTCCACAAAATGGTCAGGTATTAGTGTGAGCCTATAATCTTTAATGCTTTACAACGGTTGGTGGTCAGGTCAGATGGTCAAGTGACCCGGCCTTCTCACCTGATCACAAATCTTCTTAATTTACAAATTGTCCAGCTTGTACATGCCGTTACTCAATTCCATGTTGAATGTGGTATGTTTAATAAAGACTAGATTCTATGATGTTCCTACTATCAATTGTAGATTACATAGTATTGTAATATTGAGGAGGCATTATCCCAGTCACAATGTATTTATCCTCAAATGAATGACAGAGCATTTAGTTCTGGCCCTGTCCTAACACTGTTGTGTTGTTTAATTCTAGTTGCAGATCTTTACCTGTCTGGCCTAAGTAAAACTATATTACATTCCTTGCAAGGAACTTTATAAATGCAACCAATGATTGTTGGCCTAAGTAAAAAAATATTACATTCCTTGCAAGACTATTATAAAAGAAACATATTCTAAAACTCACAACAATCCCTCTAACACCGTCAACACCCAGTTCAACAAAAACTTAAGTCCTCCATTAGTGTGCTACTTCCACAGAATCCTTACTTAAACGTAACATCCAACATATTCTTACGGAATCAAGACCTGCTGCCCAATAACCCACAAACCCATCATTAGCAATGAAGCAATAATTCTCTATAAAATATCTAAATTTAGTTTTTACCAAAATTATATCAAACATTTCTAACCCAATATCAAGAATAACAGGACTTTAATAAAACATTAAAAATTGTAGCAAAATAACTGTGACTTTAAAATTAACAGATGATGAACACATCATTCTTCTACAAATACCATTTGAACTTACTAGAGTTCCTCATAGATTCCCTGGATAACATTTCACTGCCTGTCTCGAAAGACGACTTCATCGAACTCATCAAACTATGTATTAAGGATTGCAAATTCGAATTCAATGGGGAATATTATGCTCAAAAATTTGGTATGGCAATGGGTAATCCACTCTCACCTGTATTAAGCAACCTATATATGGAATTCTTTGAAAAGAAACTATTAAGTAATATTTTACCATCCTCAGCAGTATGGTTTAGATATGTTGATGATGTATTATGTCTCTGGCCATGTAATGAGGACCTAAAAGCTTTCCTGCCACAACTTAACAACTTAGCTCCCTCGATCAAATTCACTGTGGAATTAGAGCAAGACTGTAAATTGCCATTCCTAGACTGTCTGATACACAGAATAGGTAACACTTTTAAGTTCAGTATTTATAGAAAACCAACTAATGTGTGTTCATACATTCATTATTACTCTGCCCACCATAATAAAGTCAAACAGTCAGTATTTTCAACAATGTTTTTACGTGCCTTGAGAATTTGCAGTCCGGAATTCATCGATGAGGAATACAAATATATATATAATATTGGCTCAAACCTTAAATACCCTAGATCTTTCATAGACAAATGCTTAAACATTACTAAGAAAACTTTTTATAGAACTGATCCCAAGCCCACCCATGACCATAAGAATATCTTAATATTACCATTTCACAAAAATTTCTCACACATTCCTGCACAGCTAAAAACCTGGAACGTCAATGTGGCATTTAAAAACTCATGCACTGTTAAACAAATGTTAATCAAGAACTCCCCCAACAACACAATTGGTTGCATTTATAAAGTTCCTTGCAAGGAATGTAATATGTTTTACTTAGGCCAGACAGGTAAAGATCTTGCAACTAGAATTAAACAACACAAATACAGTGTTAGGACAGGCCAGGAATCCAATGCTCTGTTTGTTCATTTGAGGGATAACAAGCATTGCATTGACTGGGATAATGCCTCCTCAATATTACCATGTAATTCAATTGATAGTAGGAACATCATAGAATCTAGTCTTATTAAACATACCGAAGCATTCAACATGAATTTGAGTAACGGCATGTACAAGCTGGACAATTTTGTAATTAAGAAGATTTGTGATCAGGTGAGAAGGCCGGGTCACTTGACCATCTGACCTGACCACCAACCGTTGTGTGCTATTTAAAGATTAGTAGGGTCATTACCTAATACCTGACCATTGTGGACCTGGTCTCACCCTCCTCTGTATATATACACCTTGATTTGTATTACTCTCTCTAGTCTGTACTCACCCCTGAAGATGTGAATTACACGAAAGCGCTTGGGAACTTCGTGTTTTCTTCTTTCCTTGTGGTTATCAGCATATATATATATATATATATATATATATATATATATATATATATATATATATATATATATATATATATATATATATATATAGCCTCCCCTTTGTTGAAGGAGAATGAAATTAAATGTAATGGATTTTATGAAAATTACAGTAGTGTCTTTATTCAGCAGGTAGGGGAGGGCCATAACTTGCACAGGAATTCTCGGGAGAAGAACAAACCCCAAAACATCTTGAAAAGCCTTAGTCGATCAGAAAATTAACACACTTCATTTAAGATTCCTCACACACTAAGATAATATGATATTTTAATTGGACTTCAGACTTACGTCAGCCGGCAGTGTCATGCTCGCTACAGGAACCACCGGCCGCTAGATTTCATGAAGTATTGGTGTGTAAAAGACGATCATATTTCAACGAGAATATTCCGGCGAAAACTCAAACATGTTTCAGATGTACATTAAAAGTGAGAAATAAAATGATAGTCAGACAGTTTGTTCTTTAAACTGCCGCTACGATGTTAGATATTTCAGTGGAAACAGCGGTACACACGAACCAGGACACAGGTGATCTGACAGCTACATTCCTGATAGGCAGCAAAAAGCTAGTCATCAGTAAAATAAGGAGTACCACAAAGCTTCATTTCAGGTACATTATTTATCCTTATATCTTGATAATGACATTACTAGTTCTTGTTATATTTATAAATTAATCCTACATGCTGATGACAATAACACACACAGGCTAGACATTAACCTTGAGCAATGACTTTTGTAGATGATATTCCCTGATTAACTCTAGCTATAAAAAAATATAAATTAACTGACAGCAAAAAATCCTACTTAATTTACAGACTATAAATTTTCAAAATGGCTAAGAATTTGCAACCTGAATAACATGCTAAATTTCTCTGAATAGTCAGTGATGATCACCTGAACTGCTAAAGCCACATAAAATGACAAATATTTAATTAGTCTGATGGACTGTTTGATCTATAAAGCTAAGACATGCAACATCAATCTGGTCAAGTGTATCAGACATGCCAACGTTTAACTTAAAGTATTTTCAAGAACACTTGCCGCACTTTTATTATCACTGTCACACAAGGAAGGAATTCCCAAAAACTTAATGCAACTCAAGGCTGATAATTATGGCAATCTACCATAAATTAATCAGTACTCTTACAAAAAGCAAAATCATACTAACATAATGGTTATGAATATTGCTAAACAAAATAAAGGTATCTAACTTTTTATTCCAAAATATATTTTTATTCAAATTAATGTTCTTTAATTTATAAAAACGTCCATAAAAATTTGCTCCAAGTAGCAATATACATTTTCTCAAACTAACGTCAGTGTTTTATGGTGGTGTGCAAAAGGTGTCAAAACAAGATAAACAAACATACATACACCTTCCCTCACCAGCTTAAATAGTTTCCTCGTGTGTTATAGCCAAGAGTAATGTTCATAAACTACATGAGGACCTGTGTGTTGGTTTAACTCACGTGTTATTCTCTATATACCTGGCAGCTGTTGCTTCTTGTAATATTAGATATTACAAGATTCTTGTACCGAATTCTTATTAACTAAAACATAAAAAACTTATTTAATATATATATATATATATATATATATATATATATATATATATATATATATATATATATATATATATATATATATATATATTGTATCAACCCAATATACTGGCTCAGTGCTTGGTGAGAGACTGGATAAACGCTGACCAGACTAAAAATAATTGTAATGAAAAAATAAGCCACACGAAGCGATCTTTGATCCTTGGTTCGCCGGGTTGGAAAAAAGTGCGGTGGGGGAATGGGCCGGGCAATATAAAGCTGTACCTCAGTTTAATTTCAAGGATGCCAGCGACTGCTGGGCAGTGCAACTAAAACCTATTTCAAGGCATCCATACATAAAATAAAGGTTTGATAAGTTCAGATAAGGTTAAATCAGGTTTATACCTATACGCTTGTGGGAGTGTTGTGGTCCCAGGTTAGATTTCCTGCACTTTCTAAGGAATTTTGGGTATGTGCAACTTGGACAACATTGCAAAATTATCCAAATGTGAAAAGAACTAATAATCATATACGTATACTCACTCTGACTGAGTGATGTATCGCCAAAAATATTTCTATGGGTCTGAACTTAACACTATAGAATTCAGAGTATCCAAGGAATGTATCACGTAATGAGTTGAGGTGCGTGTTTGGGGCATCTTCGAACTAAAATTAAAACAATAAAGCCGAAACACTCGTCAACGAGAACCAACACAGGTGATCCGCCAATATATATTGATACCGACAACAAAATAACTTCAGAACCGGTAGCCAGCTTATCAGTTCTAGTTATTATTAGTAAATAACATAAGGCTTCAATATATATATATATATATATATATATATATATATATATATATATATATATATATATATATATATATATATATATATATATATATAATAGATCTAGATGATTATTCAACAATTAAATTATTACGTCATACCCCTCAATATTTTACGCTGCTGTTACCCAGCAAGGGTGTGTGTGTATGTATGTGCATGTATGTATGTATGTCACTCACGCTAAAACTGGAGTTCGAACTATCCACAGAAGAGGACCAATTTCCCCATTAAAACACGGGATTTTTATTAGGCGAAGTCAGGTTATTTTATGGATAAACTGACAGGTTTGGAATGGTTTGCTCAAGAGGGTCTGTAAAGAGGTCAGGTTAGGAGGAAGTATTAGGCCTGGGGTACTTTAGGTGAAGGTTTATTAGGTTAGAATATATTAAACGTTAGGGTAAAAGATAGTTCTGTTGAATAAAATTTGGTCAGGTTAGTTAGGTATGTTAGATTAGTTACATTACATGATATTACATTAGGTTAAGTTTTTTATACTGTTACGTCGGCTTTGAGATTGATATTATTCTGTACAATCGCCATATAAGTCATACAGTGGTTCAGCGTATATACAGTATATAGATCGCGGCGCAGGCACACAAACAGCAATACGTAACTGGTTTGAAGTGTCGAT
>NW_024720773.1:60063-70063 GCF_018991925.1 Homarus americanus | reverse complement strand
ATTTACTGCTCATATATATTGAAGGGTTAAATGTTGTACTCTGTATAGACAAGCAGAGAGAGAGAGAGAGAGCAGCCGAACTGCCGGATGTAAACAAACCTTAATTTTCCGCGGCTTTTTTTTTTAAGGGGAATAGCCCACCAGGGCATAGGTCACTGACCCACATTGGGGCCTGAGGGGCAAAAATTTAATACTCCTGTAATAATAATAATAATAATTCAGATAAGTAAAAAAAAAAAAAAGAAGCTGCCTATCTACCTATTGGACAAACTAAAATCGTTCCGGACCACGGGAGTTTCCGGACCACAGAATGCCGGACTAGAGAGGTACAACCTGTAAATCGGTAAATCCATTTCAAGTAAATGGAAAAATTTTACTCTACACCGACATTAGTTCCAGTTACCGGTAAATAGCAGACGCTTCAGTGACGTCACTAGTGTTTACACTACACCAGCGGGTAACATTTGATGACATTACTTGAAGTGAATTGGCCTTATTTTAAAAAACCAAGGATGGTTGGTAAAGGACTACTGAGTCAGTGGGTAAGTGTCACATTTGGGGTACTGGTCTTATACAGCGAATAGAGCTCAAAAGCTACTTTTTAAATGGAAATTTGGGGGGGCTGTCTTATGCACCCCGATGCCTTATAGGCTGAGATATACGGTAAATAAGTGTTGCTTTCATATTCTTAGGTATAGTAATGACGATATGTTTTCACATGTGCGCACTTACATACGTTATCTCACTTTTTTTCTTTACCATTAATGGTTAGCTACTTACATTGTTCCATTTATTAACATTACTTAAAACAACCAAACTAATTTTTTTACATTAATTTTACTACAGCTACAACCAGGGTCTTATTTTCTTCAGTTTTATATGTAGATCCAGTCAGTCACTGGTTTTGTAATCAACGAAAACAATGCTGTGTCATTTCCTCATGTGTTTTAATTTTCTACGTATTATTAATGAATTGTATTGCTCATTTTGCACATATAAACATTAATTCAATAAAAAAGACATTCAGTAATAAACAATTATGAATCTTTTGTACATAAGAGAAATGACACTGTTTACATGATTTGCGCACGTCTGAACGTTGGCGGGTTGCTCAAACCCGTCGAAAGTCGAGTCTCCGCCGTCAAAATTTTAAATTGCTTAGTGTTTTTTTTTGTGTGTCCAAATAAAAGACATCGAATTAAAAACTTCCAAAATTTGAGAAGCTACTGTACAACATTTAACCCTTCAACATTTCTTCAAAGAGACCACGAAGCAGTGAAAGTGGTGCTAGTGCTTTCAAGCGTAAACACAAGTCACTATCTATCCAGGAAAAGGGTGAATTTCCATGGTCCGGCACCGGTCAGGTCCCGAGGTTGCCGGACTTGAGAGGTACAACCTGTACTACTGCTTACGGTTGGTAATTTCAGTTTCGTTGTTCCTGTGCGAGACATTTGTTGATGCTGATATTTCTCCTTGGAAACCGGGAAATAAGTCTGTGAAGTATTTTTTGGAGAATTACAATAAACAAACTTTACCAAGGTAGGCTATGTTAGGGAAACATTGTGTAGACACTTGTAAATGACACTTTTTATGGCCTTTATTTTTCATGTGAAAAACAACAGAGTTTTAATGGAGAAAATTAATAAGAAAAGTTAAAAAATTTTGGATCAAACTGATTGGTTAACAATTATTGTTGTAATATTATGAATAAACCGAACTAATTGGGGCGGATCCCAGTCTGGAAAATGCGAAAATCCCAAAAACGTGAATCTATGGGAGTCCAGGCAAAACCCTGCTTATGTGAACTTTCCAGAAAATCGGACAAAAGTCTGGTTGTCGATAGCTGTTTTTACCGATATGACTGTTTCATACTGTAAAGTGTTAACTCTCTTGGGTTTGAGTATGTGCTCTCCCACGAATTGCTCGGGGTCTGGCCAGTTACTCACCTAACAGCACGTGACTGCACCACATGAGAGATAATTGTATTTAATGAGTCATAGCAAGACTGCTATTTGAAATTAAAAGGTGGGATTTGCTGCATTAGCATCGTCAATAAATTATCTACAAACAGTTTTATACTAGTAATCACGATAAAATGATTATTTCTATACATAAGCGTGAGTAGAACAAAATTATTGTTTACGCTTAATGAAAATGTTTATAGTAATATCTCCGTTAGTCGGAATCCCTCAAACCCGGGACTCTCCAATAGCTGGAATTGAAATGTTCTCAGAAAATCGTTCCCAAAGCCCTAATTTTCCGGAAAATTCCGGCTTTGGGAACGATTTTCTGAGGGGCACATTTTCCGGAAGATTCATGGAAAATTTTCCCGGCACCAGGAAAATTCCGGTGATGGGGGAGTTTTTTTCTGGGTGTGAAAGATGAAAATCATGCACATTTTCTGGAAATTCCGAGAAAAATTTTCCGTTACCCGGAAAATTCCAGGGATGAAGGAATTTTTTCCAGCTTTGAGAGAGCCGCCTTGTTACCCGGAAATCTCTCATTCCTTTAAGTCCTCTGCACCAATTGTTCGGGCTAACGGGGATATCACTGTACATCGCTCTATATCTTCGCTATTTCATGTGATTACAATATGAACCTTATTCTGCTATAAAGCGTACATATTGAGCAAAAAATAGTTATTAAAGAAAAGTTGTGAAAAAATTTTTATTTTGCTAGGTAATAGCGGTGAAAATTTTGTATTCTGATGAGCGCACCCAGGCATCACACTACCACCACTTGGTGCAATCTCCTTGCACTTTTTACATTTTCCCACCCCTCTACCCTCACCAGCAACACGAAACATGGTTCAATACTCTGACAACACTGTTATCAATAAGTGAAATTACTGTAATGAAGGAGAAATCAGCACAAGCCACTAGAAAATGGTGGTCAATGTGGGTCAATGTTATGTCCTGGGTCCACAAGAGGGAGACTGCTGTGGTGACTTTGGAGAGCAGTCTGTAGTTGCCAGATTGCACTGATGTTGCCAAATTTGCATCTTGCATGTCTAGCATTCATATGGAAACAAAATTATTTTAATTTAATTATTTACTTCACACGCAACTTTGTGTATGAAAACCCTAAAGTGAAAATTTTGATCATACGTAATTTTTCGTATATATTATTATCTTATTCCTCAAAGGCAGGAAGTCAGTCTCATGGTTGGTGACACTGTTCATAGCGTCAGTTGTTTTGTGGCGGTCACGACCAAGACTCGCTGGTGTCAATTTGGTGTGTTGTTACAATTTACGTGTAGGATTTTATCTATAACCGAGTGGTTCCAGAAAGTCAATTATTATTATGGGAATATATTATGAAATAAATTAAGATGAATGAATTATAGGAATATAATATGAATTATAGTATATTATGATACTGTACAGAAATATGTTTGGGTGTGTAGTGTGGGAGAGGAGGTGGTGGGTGGCACAGGAGGGAGGAGAGCAACTTGCCTCCTGTGCTCATCAGCCCGTGATCCCTTTATAGCAGTTTCACCCTTAACTCTCATATTATTTCGGCTCTTTTGGTGCTGGGTTAATAAAACATCAAAAAATAATTAATTTTTCCCGCAAAATCCCACACTCTGTCCCAGACGAGCTATTGTGTCGTAGTATATTTTCAGTCTTCTATTTAGAGCAAATTTATCACAACTTAATAAATATTATTGTAGTGTATAATGAGTCTCCATATGCTCTGGTTTATTCACTGATCAGTTGTCTAAGTGCAAAAATAGCCAAATCGAGCCATCATGTATCAATTAATTTTGAAATAGAAATTAAAATGTTATAAAACAATGGTTTAGTAGTGCTGTTGATGTTGCGTAAATGCCTTTTCACGTCATCTCATCCCTTGCAGTGTTGCATTTATTTATTATTGTATTATTTACTTTATTTTTACTGTGTTTACATTTAGGAAATATTTTTGTTTCCACAGTAATTATAAATGTTGTTTTATGTGGCAGCCAAGACAAGGCACAAAAATGAACAGAAAACTAACGCCCATCAATACGAATGGGGTTAAACTTGAAATTTACAGTATTTTATTTACCTGGTGTAATCGCCCTTAAGGCAATCATGCGTTCACAGGATAAGGAGACCTTCACGTTGGGCACGAAGAATATAATTCGGTCAAAAACCTGTCAACAACAATTATTATAACGTAAGTAAACATAATTTTGATATAACATTCCCTAACATAATGAACTTAGCACAATAATACAATGGTGGGATCTCATATATGCGCTACTGTTGTGTAAACAGATTTATGTGTTATGGGTGTAAGAAGAGGTAGGGGTGTTCCCTGTGGGGCTCCAAAACATTTTCTGACCCTCACAGCAGAGGGAACCACAAAAGCGCCAGGCGATGTCTTGTTCTTATTAACAGATCAGCAAATTCCAGCATCTCCATCATGTACACAACTGCCTGGCACCTCCACTCACTCCCTCTCTCTACAACCTCACTACTCAGTGGCGGTAACACTCCCCCTGTTGAGCGCACATGCTCAAGAAGCAGCATAAGTTGAATGTCGACACCTATAAATCCAACCTACATATCGGTACCAGATCAGTTGACGGTAGGTGAGGCTCCCTCCAAATGACAAAGTTGTACTACAGGGGCACCATCGTACCGCGTGCAGTCTTTACCTTGACGTGACGTACAAGTCCATCATCATCTGGATTTGCTTCAATTATCCTACCTAAGGGCCACTGATGTCTATGTGTGCTCTCCAACAACAATGACCATGTCGTTGAATTGAAAGTTTCGTTGTGGAGTGAGCTGTTTTTGGCGACTGCGCAGCAGAGGCAGGTATTCCTTTATCCAACGTTTCCAGAACTGGTCTGGTAGAAACTGGGCATGTTTCCATCGTCTGCAATAAGATTCTTCAGTTCACAGGCCACCTAAAGGCAGACTGCATTTCGAGTCTGGGCGCAAGAGGTGGTTGGGTGTAATTGCCTCAAGGTCGTCGACGTCTTCCGCCATGGTAGTAATAGGCCGCCCGTTCACCACTGCTTTCACTTCGGAGAAGAGCGTCTGCAGGCGTTCGTCGTCCAATACTTGTGATCGCCCGGAGAACCTTCCTCACCGTCCGTATCTGACGCTTCCATACGCCCCTCCTTGTGTGACGCTGTGGGTGGGTTGAAGACCCAGTTTATCTGTTTCCTTAGGAGGGTGTTCAAAATGTGTTCATCACACTCCCAGCTCCGTGCTGCTGTTCTCAGTTCCTTGTCTGCACCGACCATGTTCGTCCCGTTGTCCAATTGTATTCTTTCCGGTGTGCCTTGTCGTGATGAAAATCTTACTATGGCGTTGATGAAAGCGTCGAGCTAGGCGAGGACTTCAAGATGTGCAGCACGGGATGTGAGGCACTTGAATAAACACCCCCATCTCTTGAGTCGTTTATGTCCTTGCTTAATGTTGAATGGTCCAAAGCAGCCCGTCCCTGTGTAAGTAAACAGAGGCTTAGCTGGAGTAACATGGTCAACCGGTAAGTCAGCTTGGCGCTGTTGTATGGGCTTCCAGTTGTTCCGGCAAAATACCACGCAGTGCTTGGTGATTTTGTTTAGTATTCCGCGTGCCCTGGGAATCCCAAAATTCTGCCGTAACCATGTAAGAGTATGTTCCCTCCCGGAGTGCCCGACCTGATTCTCATGTACTTCCCGCACTATGATGTCTGTAACGGGATGCTGGAACGGAAGCAAGATGGGATGTTGACTTCCTTGGCTGATAGGGGTGTTCCTTATCCCACCGCCTTCTCTGACGAGTCCCTTCTCGTCTAGGAACGGTTCTAGTCAATAGATTCCACTCTGTTTCCTTAATCCGCTTCCTGCCATCATCTTTATGTCTTCCTCTTGCACTTAGCATAAACTGGCAACTCTTGCCCTCTCTAACTCCACTACACGTAATCCCCTTTGCATGTCTCGCCGTTGGTCCAGTTCTTCTCTTAGCCATTTAACAAACCTCTCCAACCATGCCACTCCGTGCCACAGTGAATAGCTTGCCCCCAGTAGACGAGGCCACAGTGAATACCTTGCCCTAGTAGACGAGGCCAAAGTGAATACCTTGCCCACAGTGCTTGCACCCCCCTGTCTGGGTGCCGTGGTTGCACTACTAGTCGTCAAGACGGCTACGGTCCATTTCACATCGATGTCACGACTCAAGTCCGTGGTTAGTTTTAACCTCTATGGCCAGTGTTCCTTTCCCTTGCGTAAAAGGTATAGACCTTGTATCCACCGGCCGCCGTTGGCCATCTCATCCACAGAGAGTCCACTTGTTGCATCATCTGCTGGGTTCAGTGACGTGTTTACATGCCTCCATTGATTTATCTCTGAGAGCTCCTGTATAACAGCCACTCGGTTCGCCACGAAGGTGTGGAACTGATGACTGGTGCTTGTGATGTATTGGAGAACCAATATGCTGTCCATCCAAAAGAACGACTCTTTGACTTTCAACTCCTGTTCTTGCCTTATCATCTGGTCAGCGTTGACAGCTAAGACAGCTGCACACGGTTCTAGTCGGGGAATAGTTTGTTGTTTGATGGGAGCTAACTTTGCTTTAACAAATATGAAGGAACAATGGATATTTCCTTCAGTGTCCGTCAGTCTCAAGTATGATACCAGGCTGTATGCCACTTGTGAAGTGTCATAAAAATTGCAGCTGCACTGACACGGTTCGCCCGTGTTCTCTAGGTTTGCAACACCGAGGAATGCTGAGAGTCGCCAGGCGCGTCAATTCCTCTAACCATACGTTCCACGCCACATTATTGTGCTCCAGTTGTGGTTCATCCCATCCTCTTGTTTGTCGGCATTCATCTTGGAACAACAGTTTCGCCTTAATGATGAACGGAACTATGAAGCCAAGAGGGTTGTGGACCGAGCTGACAGCGCTCAATAAGTCTTCCTTTTGTGGCCGTCTTTCTTTGGACTAGAGTTTTGACAGGAAACTGATTGTTCTCCAAGTCCCATGTGACTCTTAAGGCCCATTCCACCGGTAGTTGCTATTGGCTCAAGTTGAGTTCCTTTATGCTAGCGTGTCTCTCCTCAGATGAGATGGAACGCAGTACTTCCTTGTGATTACTTGCCCATTTTGTGAGGCGAAAAGTCTCCCCTTTTGAGCAACTGTCGTAGGTGCTGTGACATTTCCGTTGCTTCACCTGAAGAGTCAAGTGATAGAAGTAAGTTATCCATGTAGAAGTTGCGTTCCACCTTGGCGACAGCTGCAGGAAACTCAGTACGGTGATCAGAGAAGGTGAGCCTTAAGGCGTATACTGCGCAGGATGGGCTCCACCCCAAAGAGAAGAACCTTCATTCTATATGAGCATGGAGCTTGAGTCAAGTCTTCACTGTCCCACCACAAAAACCTCTGGGCGTCTCGATGTTCAGGTGTGACTAATTTGGTGGAACATGGCTTCAATATCTGCCATGATTGCTGTCCTTCCCGAACAGCTTGTTGTTGAGATCTGGTCCTTGTAGCACTTTACTGTTCAATGACGTGTTGGCATACACAGTGGCACAGTCAAAGATGATGTGTACTTTGTCTGGCTTCTTGAGATTCAACACAAGGTGATGTGGGAGGTACCATGTTTTTCCTGGGTTTGCAGTGAGTTGGGATGCAAGAACCAATTCGGCATAATCCTTGCACAGCAATTGCTTCATCTCTTCAGTGTAGCGCTGGTAAAGCCTTGTATTCTTCATCAGTCTTCCCTTAAGTTCTTCAGTCGCTATTCAGCCATGGCTTTGTTGTTGGGGAGGTCGGGTCTTCCTTCTAAATGGCATTGGGGTGATAGTGGTTTCCCACCCTGGTGCCATAGAATGCCCATCAGCGATTCATGAAGTTAAGGGACTATTATTGAATTTGAAATTATTATAGATCGTTTATCAGTCTGAATAATGTTACGGGTGTCCCAAGGAGTTATTAGTTAGGCGGAAAATATGTCACGTAGGCCTAAGCTAACGCCTTGAGAGGACACGAGGCTGGCTAGGTTAGTCCGTGGAAGCATTCGGTCCAGCAAGACGTTCCTGCACCCGTCACAGAAATAGCCACGTGGCCTAGTCACCTGTGTTGCACTATTGCAGTATAACAAGTAAGTCTCATTCGATCTCAGAGAGGGTTTAGATAGGGCAGTGATAAAGTTAACAAGAGCTAACAGTGAGTTCATTTCAGGGTTTCCGTCAGAACCCACTTGACTGCGAGATTGACTGCCGTTTGATGATTGAGGATTGGCGATTGTCGCCGTTGGACCGATCAGTGTAGGCCTGTCACTGTTGTAGGGGTATCAAAGGATCTCTTGAGTGAATCTAGCCGTCTGGGTGCCCAGCTGACGACGTGATGACGATCGTTGGGGTCATCAGCTCTCCTCTACCTCGGCTCACAATACCACATATCTCAAGCAGCTTGAACCATTTTGCTAACGGGAAGCTAAAGCTTCTCTCAACTGTACAAAGTCTGATTGGCTCCTCCTTCCGCTCCATGGATGTACTGGGGGTAAAGTGAAGCCAGCTGAGTGATACAGGGCCGCACACTGGGGCCAGAGTCAGTGGAGTTTAGAGGTACACTTTCCAAGGTGGAGAAAAGGCTGATTTGGGCCTTAAACTAAGGGTGCCTGTTGGTTTGTGCCTTAAACGAACCTTTTTTAACGGGAAGCTAAAGCTTTCTCAACTGTACAAGGTCTGATTGGCTCACCCTTCTGCTTCATGGATGTACTGGGGTAAAGTGGAGCCAGCTGAGGATAAAGGGTCGCACACTGTGCCAAGAGTCAGTGGAGCTTAGAGGTACACTTGCAAGGTGGAGAAAGGCTGATTTGGGCCTTAAAACTCGGGTGCCTGTTGGTTGTGCCTAAACGACTATGGAGCAGGTGAATCTGTGTGTGTGTTAGGTTAGGAAGCATGGTTCACGGGTATTGTGACCCGTTAACTTCGAATAATAGTGACAATATTTTTGTGTGTAGTTAATAATATTTTCAGTTACTAATGTATGCTGTGTGCATTTAATTTTCTTTATAATCTCAATCTCAGGTATAACCTTTGTTCCCCAGAGTAGTGTTTGCTAGGTTAGGAGGTGTGTATCTGTTGGGGTAATATAATTTTGTTGAGAGCCCTGAAGGCCTATCCAGCGTGGAGTTAATAAGCTCTGATTTTTATACCATTTTCAGTGCTGATATAATTTTGGTGAGTGCCCTTAAGGCCTATTCATTGTAGAGTTATTAATTTCTTTTTTTTAATACCATTTTCTCAGTGATTGATATTTTGTTGAAAGCCCTTAAGGCCTGGTTCATGTGCAAGCAACATTTCTTAATACTTTAAACTTATTATCCTCTAATGAGGCATTGCCTGAGTTTCTAATAATCTCAACATCATGTATAACTTTTATTCCCCATAGTATTTTAAGTTCAGGTTAAGAAGTGCTCATATTGGTGCACCATTATTTGATTGTGTTTGTAGTGTTGAGGGAATATAAGTGTAAATTTTACAGTGTCTCTATTCATCCCAGTCACAGACGTCCTTCCACGGGTCACGGACAATTCATTTTGTTTAGTAAATTTAAGTGCTCTGTGCTGGTTCGATTTCTCACTAAGGGCACTTCCACTGCAATTACCATCTAATAATCTTTAATAAACCCCAAGTCAAGGGAGAAATTAAAGTCCAGTAATTCCGACCGGTTTATACATGTTTTGTAAACACCGCTGACTGTAGAGTTGCTTGTCATTCAGAAGGGTTGACTACTTCTTTCCTTCGAGGAACCTTCTAGAAGCTTTATTCATAGATCCTCTGGTGGCGAGGCGCAGGAATTACTTACAGGCGTGTCTCAGCCGTGCCCTCAGTCAATCTATAACTGGACCTCTATAATGAGGCGAGGAGGGCGGGTTAACGTATAGTTCGCTGCCACCACTGTAATGCGACAGTGAGTAAGATGTAAGGATAATTACATATAAGTAGGAAGTATAGAGAGTAGGCATGTAAAGATAGGAAACTTGGTAGCGTGGCGGGATGTTATTTATCAAC
>NW_024720773.1:51760-59963 GCF_018991925.1 Homarus americanus | reverse complement strand
ATCATTCTGTCAACTTTGGCATAACGCTCATAATTTTGATCCATGCCATCAAACATTTGGGGGGGGTGCAGGTTCTTCTTCTACATTTTGTCTCTCTTCTTCCTCTGCAATTTTCTGTGCATCTAGTTCAATAAGATCCTCGTTACTGAGCTCTTCTGCTCCATTTTCAACCAACTGTCCAACATCTTCATTATCAATTTCTAACTCCAGCTGTTTACCTAACTCCACTATCTTGTTACTAATATCCGAAATAACTTCATTTTCATTAAATCCTTTGAAACTGTTCACATATCTTTTCAGGATATGAGAATATAATACTGAATCAATAACTAAATAAACCGGACTAATGCAATAGCACCTGATCAGCCCCAACCTTCTTACATACTCAAATGTCTTAGTTCTTAGTAGGCCTATAGCAAATCTGATTAGACCACTGTACAGTGTTCAGTAGTGTTGTTCATTTCATAAGATTTAAATTTTTTTTGTTACCCCCCCCCCTTTTTTTTGGTGACCAGAGCACCTCAGAGTTCGAAAAAAACAAATTCCTTTGTATTAAAGTCCGATTTATTGAGGTTTTACATATATAAAAGTGTTAAAGGTGTTTTTATTTACCTTGTTAGATGATGTAGAGTGTAGATGGTAGACTCAACAGTGGAAATAGACAGCACACTTAAGAAGTTCAGGTACAATTCAGTTTTTCGGTACTTTAACACAATGGTGTGTTAATTGTTTGGCACTTAAAATATAAACGGGATAGTAATAATTTTCTATTTACAAGTTAAACAATACAAGAACTGTACTTGGTTCTTTTCATTTAACAAACTGTACTTAATGTTCACTGGACAAACTTAATCTTACTCCAGAGGCATGTGACGTTAATGGGGTGGAGGAAGCCATCACAACTCAGAAAGTTTGTAGTAATCAATTAAAAGTGTGTAAATGAGTGTAGGTAGTAAGGTGCAGTGTACTGGTGATATGTTTGATTGTTGGACTCAGACTGAGGCATGTGCTGTGTAACACCCACAACATGTATGAACACAAACCATTTGGACCGATGCACGATTTTCCAGACTTTAAAATATCTGGTAAATGGAGGGGGCTGTGTGGAGCACCTTAGAGAGTCCCCAAAAAGCCAAGTACATTACCAAGGTTCTATTGTAATACTTTTTTGGAGTAAAATAATTAATGCCTTTTGCAGTATTATGTTGCCCATTTTGTTATCGTGATGCATGTTGCTGAGAAAGCTGAAATGTCCGTAAGTTTTAGAAGGGACTCTCTCTCTCTCTAAAACGGTTTATTAATAGAGTTGCAGCCGGTGGCGGAAAATATACAAACTTAAATTTGAATTAGACATAATGATATGCGTTCAGTACATTTACAGGGCTGTACAGTACAAAAATCAGAAGTTGTTTATTATTTTAGCAATAGATGGGATGGTGCTATTCTTATATCTATCAGTGCGGGCTCTTATGGGCTGAATTTTGTTGTAGTGGCGGACTGTGCGAGGAGTGTGTTTTGTGTGTGTGTCGATCAATGGCTAGTGACAGGGGTGAAGTAGGTTCAGTGGAAGTTTAAAGAGAGGATGGACGGGAATTTTAGTGGGAGAGGACAGATGCCGTGGCTTAACACAGCTTGGGTAGTGTGGGGTTGTAAGTTTAAGGAGGTAGCAACACCCAGTCTGGACACGGCGGGGAGGGGGCGGGACCATGAGTCAGGTGAGCGTCAGGTTGGGCAATGGTTTCTCTCTTCTTGGTCGGCTTGATCCCTTGGGTGTGGTGTTTTCTTGGTGTTGTTTGCTTGTTTGATGGACGGGCTGTTCGATAGAAATATCTTGGTCTTTTTGTTATGGGGGCCTTGTTAGATTGAAGTTGACGATCTTCTTTTCCTCCTCTTTTTGCTGTCTTGGACCGTTCATTCACGAGTGCCTAGGTCCTGTTCTTCGTGCCCTGGTTGCTCGTAGATGTTGAGGAAGTCGGAGGAGGTGTTCTGCCCCTTAGGTCTTGTGGTGTTCTTGTCTCTTGGTAACTTGTGTTTTTTCTTGTTTTTTCTTCTCTGCTTGTGTTTTTGTTTCTTGTTTATTCTTAACTTCAGTGCGAACTACAAGGAGAGCCTCCTTGTAGCTAAGTTTCTTGTTTTGGCGAACCTTGGCTGCCCTGCATTCCTCCTTCCACTTGGGGCAGGTCCGGTCGGCAGAGGAGTGTGGGCTGCCGCAGGCAGCGCACTTTTTCTCGGTGTTGGGACAGGTGGTGTAGCGGTGCCCGGAGGTACCACACAGGGAGCATACATCTTCCTGCGCCCTGCACTTGTTGATGATGTGTCCGTAGTTCTGGCATTTGAAGCAACGCTTGGGTCGGCAGTAGGGCGTGACTTAGACGGTTTCCCAGGCCAGTTGGACTTCCTGGGGCAGAGTTTCATGGTGTCTGACCAGAGCCGTCATTTCGGACAGCTTCTTGACACAGTGGAGCTGATCCAGGAGTAGTTTGTCAATCTCGCATCGGTTCAGGTGAGCAATTACGGTGTGGGAGACCACTCCCAGCTTCAGGTTGTCGTACTGGTGGAATGTCGGTCTCACTGAAATGCCTTTGATGGCGGTGTACTCCGACAGTTGTACGGGTTGGCCATAATCGGCGAAAGTGATCTTTAGGTCTCCATACAGCTTCAGGCATTCCACTTTTGTCACCCCCTTCATCCCTTCAGAGTTAAAAAACTCTGAGAGCTGGCTGGACGTTATCCGAATCATGGGTATCTAAAGAATAGCGACGTTTAATACTAAACAGCGTTATCGGGGGCAACGTTAAACGGGGACTTACTGTACCTTACTGTCTCTTGTGTTGTCATCTGCCATGTAAAATCAGCCAAGTTAAAGTTTCAGTCTTATAAGCCTTTCTGAAAGACTTAGTAAATGTTAATGTGATGCAAGACTTAAAAGGGGTAATATTGGGAAAGACTTAACAAACTCATCGTTTTACAGGAGACCAACGAAAAAGCCCGAGAGGAACATGAGGGCGTCAAGAAGCAGATCAACGACATGCAGCAGAGCATAAGTAACGGTGCAAGAGAGAGAAAAGAGTTAGACAACCAAATTATACAACTACAGCAGATTCGTGATACAGTAAGTGGCTGCCACATTACGACTTAGTTTATACTGTACTGTACTCTATTCTCTTTCAAATAAGACATATAGTTTGGTAGTGTAGTACAGTGAGTCTTATGAATAGCTGACATGTGCTACGGTTGGCACACACACACACACGCACGCACGCACACACGCACGCACGCACGCACACACGCACGCACGCACACACGCACACACACACACGCACACACACACGCACACACACACACACACACACACACACACACACACACACACACACACACACACACACACACACACACACACACACAGGTCAGGTCAGGTCAGGTCAACTGTTATGTTGGCCCATACCAACTCCCTCCCCTGAACCCTCCTCCCCACCGGAATATCAACAAGTTCACGCCAGAAGTTACTATTTCATTTAGGAAAGGAATGGAACCAGTGTTAAACAGAGGTGAACAGTGGTGAACAGTGCTTAAGTCAGTGAGAACAACTCAACAGTAACAGTGGTACCCAAGTTGACCTTTCACACAGTGAGGTCCCAGGTACCCAGTGATAACGGCCCGTGAGACCCAACCACCAGCGATGTGTTAATCCGTCTACGATAGGAAGGCCTGGAACCACACCTCACTCATATAACACCATCTGTGAGGGAATTACTACACCACGTGAGGCCCCTCATAACACCATATGTGAAGGAGTTACTACACCACGTGAGGCCCCTCATAACACCATCTGTGAGGGAATTACTACCACGTGAGGCCCCTCATAACACCATCTGTGAGGGAATTACTACACCACGTGAGGCCCTCATAACACCATCTGTGAGGGAATTACTACACCACGTGAGGCCCCTCATAACACCATCATCTGTGAGGGAATTACTACACCACGTGAGGCCCTCATAACACCATCTGTGAGGGAATTACACCACGTGAGGCCCCTCATAACACCATCTGTGAGGGAATTACTACACCACGTGAGGCCCCTCATAACACCATCTGTGAGGGAATTACTTTACACCACGTGAGGCCCCTCATACCACCATCTGTGAGGGAATTACTACACCACATGAGGTCCCTCCTAACACCATCTGGGAGGGAGTTACTACACTACGTGTTTGCAGTTCAACACCTACAATAATCTGTATGTTCACTGTATGTTCCTTTACCTTTCTCTAATGAAGGCTTTTGTTAAACCACCAATGTATGTAATAAGTCATTTATGTCCAACGTATATTTTCAGCCTTCGGGGTGCAGAACTTTTTCAATAAACCGTTAATTATTATTATTATTACTATTATTACACACACACACACACACACACACACACACACACACACACACACACACACACACACACACACACACACACACACACACACACACACACACACACACACACACACACTTGTCAACCCTCAGTGAGATAGGACGTGCCTGAAGGCGCTCTCGGTTTTAGCAGCCAGGCCGAATCTGTTTGGCCCTGCCCACCCCCCCTGGTATACCCCAACGCCCTACCAGCCTTACCACACCAGGATCGATTCAGCAAAACATTCTAGTGATTAGTGAACGAATGA
The DNA here is from genome assembly GCF_018991925.1 of Homarus americanus. Lineage (NCBI taxonomy): Eukaryota > Metazoa > Arthropoda > Malacostraca > Decapoda > Nephropidae > Homarus > Homarus americanus. Next base: position 55,287 of record NW_024720773.1, on the reverse strand, counting down.
TTACGGAGCAGTGTTCCTATAGTGCACTTAAGGAACTTTCTCGGCAAAACATTCTAGCCATCAGTGCAATAAGTGATTACCATACAGTGCTCGATAGTGCACCCCAAGGAAAAGTCAGACAGTGGGCACTTTATCGGTCAACTTTAAAGTGCCAGTGACAAGGACCACCGCGGTGTTTACATATATCGTGAAAACTGTGTCGGCGACCCCAAGCACCGAGGACAAAGTCCACGGTCTTTACAACTGACAAACATTAACAGATGTCTACCAGTGTCAGTGTCCCTCAAAGTGCCGCCAGTGACGAACACTTCCGTCCGCCCACAACAGATTTCAACCGATGGCCACCAATCACTTACTCCCGACGCACTCTGTATCATCTAAAGCGTGGGAACGGTTATCCTGATGGGAGTGTTATCGCGCTACTCAAGTCACTGAAAATATTCCACGCGCGGAGCCGTAGACAAGGCCGTCATGCACATAAGCCCATTAGAACCGTAACCTCCACTAGGAAACCGGAGAAACCCACCCCTGACAGACCATACCATCACACTGAAGTTCCACGGATATGGTATGATCTCCCATCTTTACTGCTATCCAACGTCACTTCCCTAGCTAACAAGTTCGACGAGCTGGCAACTACAGTCAGGTCAACCGCCGCGCGCGTGGTTGCCATATGTGAGACTTGGCAAATTGTACCTGGAACGTGTCACATTGAAGGATATCAACTCTTTCATCACCTTCGTCCACAAAGACGCGGAGGGGGCGTTGCCCTCTTCTGTCAAGATGACCTACGCCCGTCACGCCTGGATGTTCAAGTCCCAGCAGATGTGGAAGCATTATGGGTACGTGTCGTGCTGCGGGCACACCCACGCAACACTGCTTCCATTATCATCTGTGTGGTATACCATCCGCCTCGATCACCCACCAGAGACACTCTTATCAATCATCTCATCACCACCTCAGACCACCTCAGAGTTAGGTACCCATGTGCCAAGTTAGTATTATGTGGGGATTTAAATGAAATTGACACCACTGATATCCAGGACCAGCTATCACTATCACAAGTCGTGACCTTCCCCACACACGGTCAAAATACCCTTGACCTTATCTTAACTGACTTAGCGGACCAGTACCAACCTCCTCAACCACTGCCTCCTGTCGGGTGTAGCACACACTTATCAGTGCTCTGGTCCCCTGCTGCCACTCCCACTCAAGTACAGAGACCCTACATCAAGACCTACAGGCCGATTACTGACTCTGCAGTACGCCTCTTTGGACAGTGGATAGTTCACTATCCCTGGACTGAAGTACTCAGCGTGGATGACGTGGAAACCAAATGGATAAATTATACCAACACCACCACCGAAGCTCACCACCACCGAAGCTCACCACCACTTCTTCCCCGAGAAGTCCGTCAGATCTCACCCAGCTGACTTGCCCTGGATCACACCTCGGATCAAAAGACTTATGCAACAGAGAGACAGAGCATTTCATCTCAATGACCACATCCGCTACAGGTCACTTCGCAACAGAGTCATCCGCGAAATACGCACTGCAAAGAAGTCCCACTACCCAACCAAATTACAACACCTGAAGCAGACCAACATCAGTCAATGGTATGGTAAGCTTAAAGAACTCTGTGGACTAAACAATATGACACACCCCCTCCCTTTCCTTAGCCATCTCACTAATGTTGACGCAGCTGAGCAAACAAATAACCATTTCGCTACTATATGCCAGACGCTCCCACGGCTTGACACAACCACTCTCCCTGCTTACCTACCAGCCCCCTTCCCACTGACTTAGTAGAGGAATTTGACGTAGCAAAACGCCTGGACAAACTAAAATTAAAACGCTCTACCACCCCCATTGACTTACCAATGAAACTATTCAAGGAGTTCTCCCCGGAGCTTGCTAAACCCCTCTGCTCCATCATCAATGCTTCTCTCAGTCAAGCCAGATGCCCAGCTGACTGGAAGACCTCTTATGTATCACCAGTGCCCAAGCCAACCAGCCCACAATCCTTAAATCAGCTACGACCTATTGCAATCACCCCAATACCCAGCCTAAGCTGTGAAAGTTTTGTGTTTGACTGGGCTTATGCTGATATTGCAGGAGTCGTAGACCCTCAGCAATTTGGCAACATGAAAACTTCCTCCACCACTCACTGTCTTGTCAGCTTTCTCGATTACATATACCGCCATCTCGAAAAACGAAAAACGTCTGTAGCTGTCGCCTTCATTGATTTCACTAAAGCGTTCGACCTAGTCGACCACAATATAATCATAAACAAAGCTATTGACCTCGGGCTTCGGAGAAGTCTCATACCATGGCTTACAGACTTCCTCAGTGACCGACGCCAAGCCGTACGCTTCCGAGGGGCTGTCTCCACCTTTCAGTCACTCACCTGTGGCGTCCCCCCAAGGCACCAAGATGGGACCACTCTGCTTCCTTATGCTCATCAATGATGCCCTAAGAGAAACCCCTGCTCGCTGGAAATATGTCGACGACTCCACCATTGGGATCAGCGTCAACAATTCTGCTCCCAACTATACCGCCCTTCAGGATTTATTGAACAGTCTCCAAAACTGGGCCACCAACAACCATGTCACCATCAACCATACCAAGACCATGGTTATGCACATCAACCTCTCCTCCGACATTGTCCAACCTCCTTCCATTACCCTAGGTCCGAACACACTCCAGGTTGTAGATTCCACGAAGCTCCTCGGCGTCACCATAGACAACAAACTAAATTGGAAACCACACGTCAGTGAAGTTGTCAAATCCTCCAGTTTCCGTCTCCACCTCCTCCGCCGACTCAAGTCCCTCGGAGTTCCCGCACACGAGCTCCTCAGTGTATACACAACATTCATACTTCCCAAGCTCACCTATGCCTCCCCCACCTGGTCTTCCTCCCTAAATGCCACACAACGAAAACACCTAGAAAAAGTGCAAAAGAGGGCATGCAAGATTATTCTCTCCCCTTCCTACTCCACATATCAAGAAGCGCTCAACACACTGACCCTTTCGACTCTCACTGACCATCACCACGGCCTCATCTGCAAATTCGGCAAGAAGCTTATACACCATCCCCGACACCGGCCCCTACTACCACCTGAGATCCCCTGTCCGAGAATTGCTGTTCGACACCACAACCGCATCCAGCCCATACGTGCACGAACTGATCGCTATAAGAACAGCCCAGTCCCAACCATTGTAAAATTATCAATAACATGTAATAAATCAGTGTATTCACTCCCAGTAAACACTGCTCCCTACACTGTCACTATGTTGAAATGAACTGTATTTTGAGCTGATCCCCATCTAAGTTACTATATGTCTTATTTGTGTCACTTATGTCACTTGTATATTATTTGTAATTCGTAACCCATTTCCCAAATATGTAACTGTATATTTTCAGCCTTCTGGCTGCCAAGCTCTTTCAATAAACCGTTAATTATTATTATTATTATTATTTATTATTACACACACCCACACTCACACACACACACACACACCCACAC
>NW_024720773.1:34474-51660 GCF_018991925.1 Homarus americanus | reverse complement strand
TGAGGGCTTGAGCTGCCACCATTTATGAGGGCTGCTACTGCCACCCTTCATGAGGGCCTGTGTGCCAGTAACAATTCCTTTTACTTTTATATATCACCATTGGTAGCGTGACGATAGGAGGCTCGTGGGTAGGTGTAATGATAGTATCAAGCAATAGGGAAGAAATAACGGTAAATACTGTAGGTAAATAATATACACAATTATACAAATACAAAGTTTATTTAAACATGAATATGAAATTAGAAGAAAGAATTGGTTTGTACTAACAGACGAAATCTATTACTAGGCCCTCAGGCTCAACATACTCACACCATTACTGGGTGGCCATATTCAATACACTTCCAACCCTACTGGGTGGACATACTCAATAACACAACTATGATAGTCACTTAGCACCATAAATACTAGGCAACTGCCACTACAACACTCAGTCGTCAGGAGTGATACTCAAGCAACAGCCATGGGGTCCAGCCACCATGGAGTACTATCCGACGAACTCTGGAGATCCCAGTGGGTTAATTCCACCACACAAATATAGCCCTACTGAGGTAGACATTCATCCACCAATGATGGGGCTGGTAGTGGTGTGTGGCTTGGTGGTCCCGGGTCACCTCGTGGACCGAGCGTTAGGGCCAGACGAGCCAGCTATGGGGGCTATAGGTGGTCTGAAGTGTCTGACGGCCGGGTCTCACGAAGGTAACTGATCCTACTGGACCCCGGACATGTCCCCAGACATAGTGGATACAACATCCACCCTACAGACACGGCCTAGGCTGCGTTAGGGACCTGTATGGATGAAGGGACGGGCACTTACTAACTGGTGACAACAACAACACGTTTCAGGGGACGTTAAAGACGTAAATATGACTTTACTCAGAGCATATCAACTACGTTACTGTAACACTTGCACAATCAACTATTAATTGGGTCAAATCACTTAAAGAAGGGCAAATTACAACACAGCGTGGAATGGCATACCTGTATGGATGAAGGGACGGGCACTTACTAACGGTTAAAATGCCCGCGGCGCCCTCACTCAAACTAGGCCAGGGAGTCCAGCTACTCCTATTCCGATGAATTAATTTACGGTACCCTCTGACGTTGAAATTGAGACTATGAACTCATTTTCATTCTCTACTATTATCTTCACTAACAATGCTCTGACTCAGCTATCGAAAGCAAAATTAAATTGATTACAAAGGAATGGATGGCAACAGGTCCCAGCATACAGCGTCTGCTCCCATAGACAAAGGCGGGGAAACAGAGAAAACGGGGGACGTTTCCACTGGGGGACTCGGAAGGTTTTGTGGACGTTTGAGCGTAATATGAATCCTTAAGGTTTTCAGGTTAGCTCTTATCATGACCATTACAAAGCTTCCTCCTTCCCCAAGATTCATTATTATGCGGTAACGTTCAGAAAACACGTAAGTAGTGACATACATATTAAATCATTAATATAAAGTATAAATCCTCATACAAAACATTGCACAAATTATATCAATAAAAATAGAAAAATAATTCCCTACCGGTGGTCAGGATTAGGTACAAGAAATGGAAATCTGTTAATATACAATTAGAATGTGACACACCTTCATAAAAAATATATTGGGATACATATTACAAAATAGCACCAAAAATAATAGCACATGGGGTTAGGTACATCATGTCATAATAATACTGAATGGCGGTAAATACATCATATCATATAATAATAAATGGGGTTACATACATAATATCATATAATAATAAATGGGGTCAAGTACATCATCATAGAATAATAATGATTTGAGTTAGATACCTCATATCATATAATAATAATAATAAATGGTGTTACATGTTACAAAATACACCCTCACATCGGTAGATAAAATGCACACTCAAAATTCCTTACAGAACTCAAATTTCAATGTTCATAGATTATGAAGTTTCTTTTACGCGATTGGTCAAATGCTGACAGGACACACTGAGATTTAACATAGATTTCTCAAGCTAGGACATAGACGAACGGACCCCATCAAGTCAAAGGAATGATTTGTTGCCCTTAATCTAAAGAGTTATGTCGCACTCGCGAGAGGCAGCACCCTTCAAGGGACTCCGAACGAGCGGGTATTCCCAAGAATTCAATGCTAACGAAACGGTCCTCATGAGAACACCACCAAACCAAAAACTGTCTGTACTTATGGCATTTGCCATGTAGAAGTAATAGCACCATATTTATATGCCCGAATACTCCCTGAAAGTCACGAACTCTACACCTATATACCAACAACACCCAGCCTACGTAGGACTTACCAACCGGAACTTGAGAATTCATCACTGGTATCTTTACTCATACTAGTAACAGATACCCTTCAGATGATTGCATAACTGCCAATACATCTTCCAATCTCTGTCTTTACTGCAAATTGACCCTTCCTCTGCAAAATACTTTTAACCCCCAAAAAAAACATCCTCCATTTTTTTTTTTCACTTCTTCAATTACCAAAAGTTACCTACAACAGATTGTGCACTTCACTACCCATCAACAACCAAGGAGGTTCACTTACAAAGCCCACTGTTTCTTAAAGATCCAGTCTAACCGCTGGTTTTCTCCTCCTTTACCCATGGCTTTAGAGAGTTTAGCCAGAAGTGCTTGGACTTTTGTTGCTAAATCAACAGCGGCTTTGGCCGTCATGGTCCCCTTATTTGCGTTAGCATCTGCCATTGTGTTACAACAAATCAATACTACAGGTATATTCCACTGTAAATACAATACATGCACAGTGCTCACTCAAGACCCAAGGACTGGTACTGATTTTCTGCAATACGACTAACACTCCATGCATCCACTATTCAAACTACTGTTCAGATTATTAATCTCCCAAAAGATAATATTATGGCATCAAAAATTCACTTAGACACTTTGCCATTCACAGACTCAGTATGGTGCAACACTGCGTGAACACTTCACGAATTTCTGTACTCACAATTCTGGGTCCATACACTCGTATAACATTTTCCATATACCGTATCACCATAAGGTCCTCACATATATATAATACTGTATTCTGAAAGTATACTGGCATTAGAGTTCACATAACATACGTTACACAAAATAATGACCCGTTAGCACCTGGTTAAAATAACTTTAAAATTATAGCATATACATAGGAATATTAATAGTAGGAACTGTAAAATGCCCCGAGATATTAAGTAAATGGAATATATATCCTACCTAACACATAACTAAAGAATATGACAAGTACAGAATTAGCATCCACTTAACCTTTGTATATAGTGCAATGCTTCTGTTAGCACTCAGAATTAAAACACTGGGCACTCCCACGATGGAAACATTTCACAACTAGTGCCACGGCCCAAACATGTATTCACTGTCTGTAAGTAATACTGAGTTAACAACAGAAAAAAAATTTGGGCAGATTGTTACATATCAAAATTCTTCCACTATTAATGAACCTTATTCACACTCTACAAGTTATTGTTGCAGGTTTCCTTTTACTTTAAACAAGACTTTTTCTAACCTAACTCCAAGGTATTTCTTTGAACTTATTTCACTCTCTCTGCAAACCACCACAAAAAGCTGTACCTCGGAAAAATATGGGACAAAATCATTAGCAATCTGAAATACTCATTAGTTACAGTGGAATGATTATTAAATACCCGTACAGAGAAATGGTTATAACTCAGTTAAAAACTACAGTATCACAGTCATTCCTCCCAACTCGATACTATGTTCATTACATCACCATAGCTGCCACCATTTATGAGGGCTTGAGCTGCCACCCTTCATGAGGGCCTGTGTGCCAGTAACAATTCCTTTTACTCTTATATATCACCATTGGTAGCGTGACGATAGGAGGCTCGTGGGTAGGTGTAATGATAGTATCAAGCAATAGGGAAGAAATAACGGTAAATACTGTAGGTAAATAATATACACAATTATACAAATACAAAGTTTATTTAAACATGAATATGAAATTAGAAGAAAGAATTGGTTTGTACTAACAGACAAAATCTATTACTAGGCCCTCAGGCTCAACATACTCACACCATTACTGGGTGGACATATTCAATACCCTTCCAACCCTACGGGGTGGACATACTCAATAACACAACTATGATAGTCACTTAGCACCATAAATACTAGGGCAACTGCCACTACAACACTCAGTCGTCAGGAGTGATACTCAAGCAACAGCCATGGGGTCCAGCCACCATGGAGTACTACCCGACGAACTCTGGAGATCCCAGTGGGTTAATTCCACCACACAAATATAGCCCTACTGAGGTAGACATTCATCCACCAATGATGGGGGGCTGGTAGTGGTGTGTGGCTTGGTGGTCCAGGGTCACCTCGTGGACCGAGCGTTAGGGCCAGACGAGCCAGCTATGGGGGCTATAGGTGGTCTGAAGTGTCTGACGGCCGGGTCTCACGAAAGTAACTGATCCTACTGGACCTCGGACATGTCCCCAGACATAGTGGATACAACATCCACCCTACAGACACGGCCTAGGCTGCGTTAGGGACCTGTATGGATGAAGGGACGGGCACTTACTAACCGGTGACAACAACAACACGTTTCAGGGGACGTTAAAGACGTAAATATGACTTTACTCAGAGCATATCAACTACGTTACTGTAACACTTGCACAATCAACTATCAATTGGGTCAAATCACTTAAAGAAGGGCAAATTACAACACAGCGTGGAATGGCATACCTGTATGGATGAAGGGACGGGCACTTACTAACCGTTAAAATGCCCGCGTGCCCTCACTCAAACCAGACCAGGGAGTCCACCTACTCCTATTCCGATGAATTAATTTACGGTACCCTCTGACGTTGAAATTGAGACTATGAACTCATTTTCATTCTCTACTATTATCTTCACTAACAATGCTCTGACTCAGCTATCGAAAGCAAAATTAAATTGATTACAAAGGAATGGATGGCAACAGGTCCCAGCATACAGCGTCTGCTCCCATAGACAAAGGCGGGGGAAACAGAGAAAACGGGGGACGTTTCCACTGGGGGACTCGGAAGGTTTTGTGGACGTTTGAGCGTAATATGAATCCTTAAGGTTTTCAGGTTAGCTCTTATCATGACCATTACACTGTGATGCTCAAATATAGTACTACACTGTGCTGTGATGCTCAAATATAGTACTACACTGCTGTGATGCTCAAATATAGTACTACACTGTGCTGTGATGCTCAAATATAGTACTACACTGTGCTGTGATGCTCAAATATAGTACTACACTGTGCTGTGATGCTCAAATATAGTACTACACTGTGCTGTATTGCTCAAATATAGTACTACACTGTACTGTGATGCTCAAATATAGTACTACACTGTACTGTGATGCTCAAATATAGTACTACACTGTACTGTGATGCTCAAATATAGTACTACACTGTGCTGTGATGCTCAAATATAGTACTACACTGTGCTGTGATGCTCAAATATAGTACTACACTGTGCTGTGATGCTCAAATATAGTACTACACTGTACTGTGATGCTCAAATATAATACTACACTGTGCTGTGATGCTCAAATATAATACTACACTGTGCTGTGATGCTCAAATATAATACTACACTGCTGTGATGCTCAAATATAATACTACACTGTGCTGTGATGCTCAAATATAATACTATACTGTGCTGTGATGCTCAAATATAATACTACACTGTGCTGTGATGCTCAAATATAATACTACACTGTGCTGTGAGGCTCAAATATAGTGTACTACACTGTACTGTGATGCTCAAATATAGTACTACACTGTACTGTGATGCTCAAATATAGTACTACACTGTTCTGTGATGCTCAAATATAGTACTACACTGTGCTGTGATGCTCAAATATAGTACTACACTGTACTGTGATGCTTAAATATAGTACTACACTGTACTGTGATGCTCAAATATAGTACTACACTGTATGTGATGCTAAAATATACTACTACATTGTACTGTGATGCTCAAATATAAAACTACACTGCTGTGATGCTCAAATATAAGGTCTGTACTGTACTGTGATGCTCAAATATAGTAATGCTGACTAAAGCGATGTCTATATAGTACTACACTTCACAGTTGTGATGCTCAAATATAGTACCACACTGTGCTGTGATGTGCTCAAACATAGTACCACACCGTGATGCTCAAATATAGTACTACACTGTACTGTGATGCTCAAATATAGTAACAATTAAACTGTACTGTGATGCTCAAATATAGTACTCACACCTGTGTTGTGATGCTCAAATATAGTACTACACTGTGCTGTGATGCTCAAATATAGTACTACACTGTACTGTGATGCTCAAATATAATACTACACTGTGCTGTGATGCTCAAATATAATACTACACTGTGCTGTGATGCTCAAATATAATACTACACTGTGCTGTGATGCTCAAATATAATACTACACTGTGCTGTGAGAGGCTCAAATATAGTGTACTACACTAGTACCAGGATGCTCAAATATAGTACTACACTGTACTGTGATGCTCAAATATAGTACTACACTGTTCTGTGATGCTCAAATATAGTACTACACTGTGCTGTGATGCTCAAATATAGTACTACACTGTACTGTGATGCTCAAATATAGTACTACACTGTGCTGTGATGCTCAAATATAGTACTACACTGCTGTGATGCTCAAATATAGTACTACACTGTGCTGTGATGCTCAAATATAAAACTACACTGTACTGTGATGCTCAAATATAGTACTACACTGTATGTGATGCTAAAATATACTACTACACTGTACTGTGATGCTCAAATATAGTACTACACTGTACTGATGCTAAAATATAGTACTACACTGTGCTGTGATGCTCAAATATAAAACTACACTGCTGTGATGCTCAAATATAATAGTACACTGTACTGTGATGCTCAAATATAAGGTCTGTACTGTACTGTGATGCTCAAATATAGTGCTACACTGTGCTATGATGCTCAAATATAATACTACACTGTACTGTGATGCTCAAATATAGTACTACACTGCTGTGATGCTCAAATATAGTAACACTGTACTGTGATGCTCACATATAGTAATGTATAGTGTTGCAGGTACTGATCAAATATAATACTGTGCTGTGATGCTCAAGTGCAATACTGTACTGTGATGCTCAAATATAGTACTGTAGTGTGCCTATCAAATATACTGCTGTACTGTGCCTATCAAATATAGTACTGTACTGTGCCTATCAAATATAATACTGTGCTGTGATGCTCAAATAATTACAGTATTCTTGTGGATAACCCACTTTCAGTATATATATATATATATATATATATATATAATATATATATATATATATATATATATATATATATATATATATATATATATATATATATATATATATATATATATATATATACAGTATTTAATAATAATAAATGTTTATTAATAGAGTTGCAGCCGGTGGCTGAAAATATACAGACTTACATTTGATTTAGACATATAATATGCATTGAATACATTTACAGGGCTGTACAGTACATAAATCAGTTGTTTATTATTTTAACAATAGTATTAGTGAGAAGGCTGGCTCGTTCTCTGGTCCAGTCTGTGTCCTGTACATGACACTCTGGACAAACTGCAGTTTCTCTCTCTCTCTACAATACAGTATAATGTCATATAAAGTTATTACACATTATCGTTATTTCACTGAAAAAGAATCCCAAGCACTGTAATCCAGTTTTCTAATAAAACCCTTGCAGGCTCCGTAATATTGTTCCGCGGGTGCCGAACTACAGGTTGTGAATCACTGGTGTAAAGTTATAACATTGTAAAACAAGTGTCCTATAGTGTTCCTCACACTGACGACACATATTAAGTGTTGTTTACCTCATTACTACTGCATCACACAAGCCACTTCATGAACATTCTTTATTCTTCCTAGCCCATGCGTTACCAATCTGGGGTAAGGACATGTATATATTTCCTGTATATATCGTGCTTGGCCATTTTGTAAGACTAGAATTGTTTTCAAATGTTCCAGAAAATACTGTGGGGAGGGAGGGGGGGGGGGTATACTAACCATAGGCTGAAGCCGTGGTTAATATTCTATAATGGTAAATCAGTCAAGTGTAAATGGTAGAGCAATAAGTACATACAGTGTATTTTATACTATCTTTACAGGTCAGCACTTCAAGCAGTACGACCTGGTGGAACTGTGGTGTACTCAACTTGTACTCTGTCACCTTTACAGAATGATGGTGTTGTACATCTAGCACTTTCTAGAATATGGCAAGAGACCACCATTGAATGCTCTGTTGTGTAAGTTGATTTCATCCATCTTTAAGTATCTAAACTTAGCTCTTTCCCACCCATCAAATCGATTTCACTTTCAGGATCATTTCCCTCTTGATGTAGGACCAAATATGCAAAATACCATGTTTGGCCTTGTAAAGTGCACCCTTAAATTAGTTGGGAATATAATTGAGACTTCTTGAATAGGATTGAAAAACTTGCTACCCCCTCAGTTTATTTTTTATTCCAATAAATCATTCATTACCACATCATTTATAATTATTTATGTATTCTTACAATTACTGCATGACTTAGGTTTTAATATCATGAGTAAAAAAATAGTTGTACAGTACAATTCATAGATGTGCTGGCAAAAGGAGGATAAAGTTATAAATGGCAATTTGGAGCTGCTGGTACCTATACTTGTCTGACAACTAATTTTTCACATTTGATTCACATGATGTTAATGAGAAAGATGATGAAATTTACAAATAGCCCTCATATATCTATAATTTTCCTCACTAATGGTCTCGGTTTACTTCCAGGGATATGACTTATGCAGTTCGATCATTGAGTTTCCTGTATCGCTTTGGAAATAATTTGGGCTTGCGCTATGGTCAGGTTGTTCTGCCATCACTTCTCTCTAATTTTGGTCCTATGTATTGTGCTAAAATAAGACGATTAAAATAAAAATGTGAAGTTCCTAGTAAGCTGCCAAGGTAAGTCCATTATTCAAATAAAACTAGAGAGGAAGATATGATACTAGTGTATTACTTTTCATGTCTCATTCTTTCAAAAAATATTTGAAATTATTTGTAAACCAAATGTATTGCCATGTTTTTGATTGTAAGAATATATGAATCATGTAAATACTGTATAGATTTCTAGAGCTTTTAAATTTTTTCTCATGTTTTGATAAAATAAAAAAAATCAATGGAATACTGTACCGTACTTGTTTGGTATTTAGATTTATACCTTCGGTTTTATCAGATAAATCATTTTCCCATCTCATTTACATCCACACATTTTCAGTTTTCATTGTACTTACATAAAATTAAGAACATAATACAATTTAAATAAAAATTGCAATAAATAGTCTTTTCAGCAGTTAAGAGTTCCCCAGGAAGGAGTTCAGTGGATTTGTTTACATCCCAATAGCTTCTTGCAAGTCATAGGAAGTATTGTTCATAAATAATTATTAGCCAAGAATGACTCGGGGAAAAGTTGTCAGAAATGACTGACTTAAGAACCCATCGAAAGAGGCTGCCATCAGATAATCATAGATGACTCATGTGTGGAAAATAAGAGATTCATGCATACCCTCTGTGTACATTATACAAGTAACTTTGAAATGGGTATGAAAAAGGTTAAATTAACTTGTATTACTTTTAATAGATCTGGAAGTTAAAAAAAAATACCTTATTGCATTAACCAACAACATTTTAGCACTTAACATTTAGGTCAGAATTTAAGGCATTGACTAGTTGTAAATAGGGGGAAAATGAAGATGTTTAAGCACGAAATATAATTAGCACCACTTTGCTACAATTCAGATACTGTAGAGTATTTTGAAAAGTATTCAAAACTATTTATTGCACAATTTACAAGAATTAGTAAATTACTAAATTGCTCAGTTACCTTTCAAAAATTTTTTTTACAAGGAATCTTCCCCGGGGTACATATGCTATTACTATACGTACCATTGATGTCATTTGAAATTCTCCCATTGACACTACAGGTATTTCCATAAATAATGCCATTTCAAGAACTTTCAAGCTTGAATTCAAATTACTTAAAAAATCTGCTTATGGACTGTATACAACTTTAAGGCTATTCAGGCACAAATGCTATGAACAGATGTACACCTGGGCTCACTCAAGCCAAAAATTTAACAAAATACAGTAGTCAATTAAGGATTGCTAACATCTGCAGACAACACTTAAAGTTAACGTTGAACTTTTGTATAATGGTACACACTGACATGTTATGCAACTGCTATATTATTTACACTACTGTACAAAGAAGTGTTACTATCACAACAAAAATATTCAAACACCAAGACTTGTGCAAATATTCATTGGCAACAGAAAAAAAATTATTTGACATATGTAATATGGTACTATACCTAATTTTGGAAGGAGTGCATCAGTTACAAACAAATTATAATTTTAAACATTAACAATGAATGATTTTTGTACAATTATCTAATTTTAAAGTAAATATTATAAAACACTATACAATTATTTACAAACACTACAGAAAACATCTATTATCTATTGACACTGGTTTTCTTCTCCATCTTCTTAAAGAGATCCCTGAAAAGTAAAAAAAAAAAAAAAAAAACAATATTAGATTTACATTAAAACTTGCTTTAGGTAATGCTGAATCTGTCCAAGTATTACAGTGCATATGCACATGCTTGTTTGCATGTTAACAAAACTGATGATCAGAGAGAAACTTGCACTTGGCAACCATAAGAAAATACAAATAGTGTAATAATTGGATGTATTTGAGACTGCAAACTATTTTCTATTCAAACAGAACTGATATGACCACTATCTATAATTTGAAAGCTATAATGTCTAGGTTCAATAGCTACCCTGGCTGGGTCAGCCTGGCACTGACTTTGCCTCAGAGTATAGAAAATGAGTCTATGAGAACACTAGACTGGCTGGCCACTCAAAAACAAAACATGATTAACCTCACTCCATGAATGATAATGTGAGCTAGTTCCTCAAAATTTTGCATCACCCAGAGGATGGTTTGAGTGTGGAAAGAACCTTTTTTTTTATATAAAATGTCTGCTATTGTATTTTATATGCTATACACCAATCTTATTGTATATACAAGCAAACCCCCTAATTCATAGCCTCAGTATTCTTCATCCCATTTATCCGCAATCAATTTATTGTTACCCATTTCCACTATTCGCAAATTCTTACGAGCAAAAATGTTGAACTGCGCGCCTCAACCATCGCGTAGGACAGCGTTTGTACGTATTCCTCCGCCATACGCTCCCGCTCGCCTCAGTCTCACACGTGCTGGCGTGTGTTTTGTGTGATCTCGCAATGTCTAAGCGACCAGCTACTAAAACTCCCAGCAATGTTGCTAAGAGATCACATGTGGCAGTTACACTGGACATGAAATTGGATATCGTAAAAAGACATGAACACGGAGAAGGAACGTCAGTGATTGGGCACGTGCACGGCTTGGCTCCCTCTACGGTGCATTCTATAGTTAAAAGTGCCGACAAGATCAAGGAGATGGCCGGGTCTGCAACACCACTGAGGGCTACGAAGGTGACGAGGTTCTGTGATGCCGAGATGGAGAGTATGGAGCGGATGTTGAGCACATGGATTGATGACCAGACCCAGCGCCTTAAAACACCTTTATTGCAACAGAAGGTAGTAGAGAACAACAGCTTTCAATGCAAATGGACAGCGATAATGAAAGTGAGGTGGCTGACAACCCTGGCATTGATGATGAGTGAGGTGGCTGACGACCCTGGCATTGATGATGAGTGAGGTGGCTGACGACCCTGGCATTGATGATGAGTGAGGTGGCTGACGACCCTGGCATTGATGATGAGTGAGGTGGCTGACGACCCTGGCATTGATGATGAGTGAGGTGGCTGACGACCCTGGCATTGATGATGAGTGAGGTGGCTGACAACCTTGGCATTGATGATGAGTGAGGTGACTGGCAGTGAGGTGGCTGACGACCCTGGCATTGATGATGAGTGAGGTGGCTTACGACCCCAGCCTCCTCTCATCCCAGTAAATTTTCTCCCTCTCCCCTAATGCCAACTTCAGCAAGCAAGCAGCACAGCACATCAGAGATAAATTAACAGTATGTTTAAAACTTACCTCACATACCTACGCACATAAACATTCAAACATGTAAAATACCCCTGTATACTGTACTTGTAAACATATATGCCTAATAAACTCACTGTTTGTTATTGATGTTTATTTGATATGCCCTTGTTTCTTTACATTATTTCTTATGGGAGAAATTGCTCCGCTATTCGCAACAAGTTTCATGCCCGTAACCTTTGCGATAAGTGAGGCAGCCCTGTAAAATATTTTTTTTTTATGTATGCAATTTGTTTAAATTAGGCTCACCTTGTGCACACTAAATCATTTAGCTCTGAACCACATCATTTATATAGAAGTTTGGTGTTAATAAATCAATTGTATAACTTTGAACTGTTTATAATGAACTCTTATTATTATTAGTGAGTACTGTGCTCGATGTTTACCGCCCTGCCGTTTGAACCTGTTGTTAACTTCCGTGCTTCGTTGTTATTCCTTCGTTTCACTTAATGTTAGATTTTTGAACGACACAATCCCATTGTTAAATGAGGGATACCTGTATACCACAATGGGTTTGGTCCTAAACACTGGGACTACCAATAATGTATTTATGGAAATACTGTACTATATGATTTTTGCTTACTTATGCATATAGAAGAAGATGTAGCCATTCTTCTGTCGACCTTCTGCAAAGACAACAGTCTCTGGGATTTTTACAACACACTCATCATCATAATGGAACCAGCTGTCTTCTTCACAATTGAATACATCTGCTACATAGTGCCCTGCAAAACAAAACTTATTACTCAACAGTTATATACTATATACACACACACACTCATATGTGGGGGTTATGTTTCTTGACAAAACTGTTTGGGGAACCCATTATGGCTTTACCCCAGAAGAATATGTGGGGGTTATGTTTCTTGACAAAACTGTTTGGGGAACCCATTATGACTTTACCCCAGAAGAATATGTGGGGGTTATGTTCCTTGACAAGACTGTTTGGGGAACCCATTATGACTTTACCCCAGAAGATCTACAAATGTACAGTCTCGTACAGTATAAACAAACATTCATATTCTATAAACGAAATAACCTGCAACAGCTCTTTTTATGACCACAATGAATGAAATTGTAAGATATATCAACCTATGAAAGCAAGATGATGCCATTTATAAGAATAATATTGTAAACTATTATCATCATTGTTTTTATTCATTAAAATATGATTAAAATTTTAATTACAAACTCTAAATACATCCTAATATTCTCATAGGTTTCATTTTCACAACACAGCAGAGGTGAAAATCTTAACTTGTGCTATCCGTGATTTTGCAAGAACTATAATGGAGATTGAAAGCAAAAAATTGGTGTAGCAAAAGTATATCTTCTCAAAGAACAAATACCGTTGAAATAAATGTTTTAAAATATCCTTGTTTTGAAAGTCACAAATAAAACACAGTGGTCTGTATTTATCCCGGTTAATCTTTTATAAAAGGGGGAATCAGACTACCCAAAAATTCTACTGTATATGCAGTTTACTGCTTTAACACTATTTTAATAATACCTATCATATCCACAATTCCAAACAATTTACTTATGAATATTTTTACTCACCAGTGTTAGTTGTGAGACCAAAGTGGCTGATCACACTAATTAGGCAGTAAGTATGCCGGTCACTCTCCCCGTTTTCTTCAATGACGAGACTATTTTGCCCCTTCTCATCATCCTGAGGAAGGTCAGGCATTTCTATTAAGTTTTAAATCTTCAATATGAAAGTAACATACAGTGCAGCTAAGTTAGAAGTGGGATTCCAAAAGAATGTAATGCAATTTTATTTTTGTTTTAATTACCAAGAAACCGGTTGTGCATATTATGTGGAACATTTACATATCCCAAGAAAGTGACTTGGAATTTACTTGACCAGATAGCTAAAAAAAATAAAAATAAAAATAAAAATTTTAATCGCCCATACAGATTTTTTTAGTAAATTTGTTTACCCAGATTTTATCTACGGGAAAGGTTCAAACATCTTAAAACCTTAAAATTTATTGTTTATCACAGATCACTTATGTCAGTCTAAATGCCCTTCTCCGTCAAGTGGATAACTGTAGCTTCCAGCTGGTGTCAATAACGAAACACTTGTGATGTCATAACTCCTCACCTCACACCTGAATAGAGGCAGTTAGTGGCATGATGTAGATATAAATTGCCTGCACCTGATATAGGCCACCAATCCTGTTATAGTGATGACAAGTGGTCTGTTCCCGGTTAAACATGTACTCAGAAGTGGGATCACAAAGCACCTGATAAATTCCCCATGTAGTGAATTTACCTCTCAAAATATTAGCTTGTCTGCCGTGCAAGTGCTGGGCACATGGACATGAAAAATCACTTGCTATCTGCACAGCCTGTAAAGAAGCCTTATCATCAAAGAGCAAAATAAATTTGGGTTCATTTACCCAAAAAGAATTCCATAAATGAAATAACTCAAAAGATCTTCACCTGGAATCTAGTGTACTGGTATACAAGTTCTTGCAGCTGAAACCTACCAGTTGAGATGTTATTGTGTTCAGAACACCCAGAGGATGGGAGGATGTGTTATATACCAAGGTTAGACAATTGCATGTGTGTGGAAGGGGTGATAATCTAAATCACCTTAAAATTACAATGGGGCTGAATTTGCAATCTTAGTAAATATCTCACCATTAACTGACTGTACTACCTGACACCATGCCTTATCCCAAATTTTAATGAAAATTCTTTCAGACTTAACAACTTGTACAGTATCAATAAACAGTCTCTTATTGTATGTGGAAGATTGCAAAATGGATCTAATTACTTTGTGTATGGGGCCCCCTCAGCTAAATATTAATTTGATGTTAAGTCAAATAAAATGTTAAAAGTGATGTCCCCGTAGTAAAGGAGTTAATTATGCATGAAAACGGTAAGAGTCCTCAAGATGATTTTTTTTTAAACACTGCACTGTAATGCAATAATTTGATACAGTAAAAGTCCAAAAATCCAGATGCCAGAAATCCGGACCACCCGAGAATCCGGACTTTTCGAAAACTCAAATTTTTTCTAAGCTGGCTTTTGCGTGTATGTGCGCATGCGTGAGCGCCACAGCTGCACAGCGACAACAAGCGACCATGCACGGTCGCCACTTTAAAACGAGCAATCAAACTGTGACAACGTATGTAATGTTGAGTCCCACTTTTTCCGTTCACAGAGTACTGTACAAGCCCATAATAATGGCTCCTAAAGTAGATAAACTTCGTTGTGTGAAGAGAAAGAACACGTTGAAATTGAGTGACAAACTTGAAATAATTAAGAAACTAGAACGTGGTGTGAGAAGTGCTGTTCGAATGGAAACATACGACATTGGAAAGTCTACAATTTATAATATAAAAAAAGGCAAAGAATAAAATTCCAGAATTCATAGCTTTTTCTTTAAAACTACTCGTTTTGATAAACGAAGGATGCCATATTTGCTAATGAATAAACTATCAAAATGTACCTGTTCATCTCTTCTTTATTCCTCCTTAAATTTTAATTTTAAAAGTACTGCCTGAGAATCCGGAAAATCCGGACCGACCCAATCCCCAAGCAGTCCGGATTTTTGGACTTCTACTGTATATCTATATACATACACATGAACATTTATCAAAATCAAGCAGGAGCACCAGCTGAAGCAAGTGCTGGCTAAACCAGATGAGTAAGAGTCTAGTCATGGTTACTTCAATTACATGAACCAGACTCTTACCTACCAGCTTTAGCCAGCAAGCAGGAATGTTCACACACACATTTATCAAATAGAATAACCATATCACCATGGTATTGGCTGTAGTAACATTCAGCAACAATAACTCTCATAAACAGTTTAAGCCTGATTCTGGCTTGGAATAAGATTCTGATTTCCATCATCTATTTGCTGCATGTTGGTACAGTATAAACATACTGTATACATGTGGTAGCACACACAAAAAGTAGTGAACAGGAAGGTATATAGCTAACTAACATTTACTAGAATTAAAATTAGCTTTGTCCCAGGCACTGACAAATAATCTTATTTACATACCTTATATATTAATTGCATGAGTTATTGAAACTTGGGTCCATATACTATCCAAATAAAGAGAACTGCCTTAGATATCTAAAGTGCAGAATACAGTACTTAAAAGGACAGGCCATGCTAGGTTATCCATGTTATCATCACAATACTTCTCATTTCAGAACATACATGGTATTTGGACGTTTTATTCGTAACATACAAGAAACTTTATGGCAGAAGAATTCAGTAGTCAATTTATTTGTGTAATAGAGTGACCCCCCCCCCACCCCCGCCAAGTTCGCAGATTTTTACTTTGCGGTTCTCGGTTATTCACGGACGACACCCTGGATGTACCCAAGAGTGTCTGTGGGTAGTTTTAAAGTTGCCGATATTTTTGCGGCTGGGACGGAGCCATTCATCCTAGATACAGTAATTTCCTTTATCTGTATTGTAAATGTGTGTGTGTGTGTATAGACACTCACACAAACAAATAAATAATAATTTGAAAATACTCTCACAAATAATCAGAAACAAATTTAAAAAAATGTGACAGTCTACCCTCAAGTCCGTGCTCTATTACAGTAATTTATTAATAGAGCATGGGCCTTGAGGGTAGACTCACATTTTTAATAAATTTGTTTCTGATTAACTGTGAGAAGATTTTCCAATTGTTATTTATTTGTATGTGTTTTGTGTGTATCTGCACACATATACAGTATTACAAGTAAAAGAAATAATTGTCTTAAGGGCAAACACAAAGGGAATACTGTATACATTTCATTGTACATGTAAATATCCTCCTCAAATGTTATTCACTAATTTGGCGATTCGCAGCCATAATGAGAACCTAATCCCCGCGAATTTTGCCCCCCGCCCCATACATATACCTGTACAGTATAGTAATCTATAAAACTTCAGATTTAACAGAAATTCTATTTAACTTAGTTCTGATCGCCACCTAGGCTTGGAAAAAGATTTTATAAAGAAATTACAGTAACTATGATATACAGTATATTTACACCAAACC